>NW_026947762.1:0-206966 GCF_034190915.1 Cavia porcellus | reverse complement strand
TACATTACATTCACTAGTAGGAGCGAGAAAAACATCACGGGGTGGTGCGCATTGTATGGGTGTGTGTTACATTACATTCACTAGTAGGAGCGAGAAAAACATCACGGGGCGGTGCGCATTGTATGGGTGTGTGTTACATTAGATTCACTAGTAGGAGCGAGAAAAACATCACGGGGTGGTACGCATTGTATGGGTGTGTGTTACATTACATTCACTAGTAGGAGTGAGAAAAACATCACGGGATGGTGCGCATTGTATGTGTGTGTGTTACATTACATTCACTAGTAGGAGTGAGAAAAACATCACGGGGTGGTGCGCATTGTATGGGTGTGTGTTACATTAGATTCACTAGTAGGAGTGAGAAAAACATCACGGGGTGGTGCGCATTGTATGGGTGTGTGTTACATTAGATTCACTAGTAGGAGTGAGAAAATCATCACGGGGTGGTGCGCATTGTATGGGTGTGTGTTACATTACATTCACTAGTAGGAGCGAGAAAAACATCACGGGGCGGTGCGCATTGTATGGGTGTGTGTTACATTACATTCACTAGTAGGAGTGAGAAAAACATCACAGGGTGGTGCGCATTGTATGGGTGTGTGTTACATTACATTCACTAGTAGGAGTGAGAAAAACATCACGGGGTGGTGCGCATTGTATGGGTGTGTGTTACATTACATTCAGTAGTAGGAGTGAGAAAAACATCACGGGGTGGTGCGCATTGAATGGGTGTGTGTTACATTACATTCACTAGTAGGAGTGAGAAAAACATCACGGGGTGGTGCGCATTGTATGGGTGTGTGTTACATTAGATTCACTAGTAGGAGTGAGAAAAACATCACGGGGTGGTGCGCAATGTATGGGTGTGTGTTACATTACATTCACTAGTAGGAGTGAGAAAAACATCACGGGGTAGTGCGCATTGTATGGGTGTGTGTTACATTACATTCACTAGCAGGAGTGAGAAAAACATCACGGGGTGGTGCACATTGTATGGGTGTGTGTTACATTACATTCACTAGCAGGAGTGAGAAAAACATCACGGGGTGGTGCGCATTGTATGGGTGTGTGTTACATTACATTCACTATTGGAGTGAGAAAAACATCACGGGGTGGTGCGCATTGTATGGGTGTGTGTTACATTACATTCACTAGTAGGAGTGAGAAAAACATCACGGGGTGGTGCGCATTGTATGGGTGTGTGTTACATTACATTCACTAGTAGGAGTGAGAAAAACATCACGGGGTGGTGCGCATTGTATGGGTGTGTGTTACATTAGATTCACTAGTAGGAGTGAGAAAAACATCACGGGGTGGTGCGCATTGTATGGGTGTGTGTTACATTAGATTCACTAGTAGGAGTGAGAAAAACATCACGGGGTGGTGCGCATTGTATGGGTGTGTGTTACATTACATTCACTACTAGGAGTGAGAAAAACATCACGGGGTGGTGTGAATCGGAGGGTCTGAATTAGGGTAGGCAGTGAGTGGCAATGTAGGATGGAGAAAAGCACCGCGGGGTGGTCAGCATGGGGAGGTCAGGGAACATGCTGTGGCAATGTAGGATAGGTTTCTGAAAAACATCGCGGGGTGGTGCGCATTGTATGGGTGTGTGTTACATTACATTCACTAGTAGGAGTGAGAAAAACATCACGAGGTGGTGCGCATTGTATGGGTGTGTGTTACATTACATTCACTAGTAGGAGTGAGAAAAACATCACGGGGAGGTGCTCATTGTATGGGTGTGTGTTACATTACATTCACTAGTAGGAGTGAGAAAAACATCACGGGGTGGTGCGCATTGTATGGGTGTGTGTTACATTACATTCACTAGTAGGAGCGAGAAAAACATCACGGGGCGGTGCGCATTGTATGGGTGTGTGTTACATTACATTCACTAGTAGGAGCGAGAAAAACATCACGGGGCGGTGCGCATTGTATGGGTGTGTGTTACATTACATTCACTAGTAGGAGTGAGAAAAACATCACGGGGCGGTGTGCATTGTATGGGTGTGTGTTACATTACATTCACTAGTAGGAGTGAGCAAAACATCACGGGGTGGTGCGCATTGTATGGGTGTGTGTTACATTACATTCACTAGTAGGAGTGAGAAAAACATCACGGGGTGGTGCGCATTGTATTGGTGCGTGTTACATTACATTCACTAGTAGGAGTGAGAAAAACATCACGGGGTGGTGCGCATTGTATGGGTGTGTGTTACATTACATTCACTAGTAGGAGTGAGAAAAACATCACGGGGTGGTGCGCATTGTATGGGTGTGTGTACATTACATTCACTAGTAGGAGTGAGAAAAACATCACGGGGTGGTGCGCATTGTATGGGTGTGTGTTACATTACATTCACTAGTAGGAGTGAGAAAAACATCACGGGGTGGTGCGCATTGTATGGGTGTGTGTTACATTACATTCACTAGTAGGAGTGAGAAAAACATCACGGGGTGGTGCGCATTGTATGGGTGTGTGTTACATTACATTCACTAGTAGGAGTGAGAAAAACATCACGGGGTGGTGCGCATTGTATGGGTGTGTGTTACATTACATTCACTAGTAGGAGTGAGAAAAACATCACGGGGTGGTGCGCATTGTATGGGTGTGTGTTACATTTCATTCACTAGTAGGAGTGAGAAAAACATCACGGGGTGGTGCGCATTGTATGGGTGTGTGTTACATTACATTCACTAGTAGGAGTGAGAAAAACATCCCGGGGTGGTGCGCATTGTATGGGTGTGTGTTACATTACATTCACTAGTAGGAGTGAGAAAAACATCACGGGGTGGTGCGCATTGTATGGGTGTGTGTTACATTACATTCACTAGTAGGAGTGAGAAAAACATCACGGGGTGGTGCGCATTGTATGGATGTGTGTTACATTAGATTCACTAGTAGGAGTGAGAAAAACATCCCGGGGTGGTGCGCATTGTATGGGTGTGTGTTACATTACATTCACTAGTAGGAGTGAGAAAAACATCACGGGGTGGTGCGCATTGTATGGGTGTGTGTTACATTACATTCACTAGTAGGAGTGAGAAAAACATCACGGGGTGGTGCGCATTGTATGGGTGTGTGTTACATTACATTCACTAGTAGGAGTGAGAAAAACATCACGGGGTGGTGCGCATTGTATGGGTGTGTGTTACATTACATTCACTAGTAGGAGTGAGAAAAACATCACGGGGTGGTGCGCATTGTATGGGTGTGTGTTACATTACATTCACTAGTAGGAGTGAGAAAAACATCCCGGGGTGGTGCGCATTGTATGGGTGTGTGTTACATTACATTCACTAGTAGGAGTGAGAAAAACATCACGGGGTGGTGCGCATTGTATGGGTGTGTGTTACATTACATTCACTAGTAGGAGTGAGAAAAACATCACGGGGTGGTGCGCATTGTATGGGTGTGTGTTACATTACATTCACTAGTAGGAGTGAGAAAAACATCACGGGGTGGTGCGCATTGTATGGGTGTGTGTTACATTACATTCACTAGTAGGAGTGAGAAAAACATCACGGGGTGGTGCGCATTGTATGGGTGTGTGTTACATTACATTCACTAGTAGGAGTGAGAAAAACATCACGGGGTGGTGCGCATTGTATGGGTGTGTGTTACATTAGATTCACTAGTAGGAGTGAGAAAAACATCACGGGGTGGTGCGCATTGTATGGGTGTGTGTTACATTAGATTCACTAGTAGGAGTGAGAAAAGCATCACGGGGTGGTGCGCATTGTATGGGTGTGTGTTACATTACATTCACTAGTAGGAGCGAGAAAAACATCACGGGGCGGTGCGCATTGTATGGGTGTGTGTTACATTACATTCACTAGTAGGAGTGAGAAAAACATCACGGGGTGGTGCGCATTGTATGGGTGTGTGTTACATTACATTCACTAGTAGGAGTGAGAAAAACATCACGGGGTGGTGCGCATTGTATGAGTGTGTGTTACATTACATTCATTAGTAGGAGTGAGAAAAACATCACGGGGTGGTGCGCATTGAATGGGTGTGTGTTACATTACATTCACTAGTAGGAGTGAGAAAAACATCACGGGGTGGTGCGCATTGTATGGGTGTGTGTTACATTAGATTCACTAGTAGGAGTGAGAAAAACATCACGGCGTGGTGCGCAATGTATGGGTGTGTGTTACATTACATTCACTAGTAGGAGTCAGAAAAACATCACGGGGTAGTGCGCATTGTATGGGTGTGTGTTACATTACATTCACTAGCAAGAGTGAGAAAAACATCACGGGGTGGTGCACATTGTATGGGTGTGTGTTACATTACATTCACTAGTAGGAGTGAGAAAAACATCACGAGGTGGTGCGCATTGTATGGGTGTGTGTTACATTACATTCACTAGTAGGAGTGAGAAAAACATCACGGGGTGGTGCGCATTGTATGGGTGTGTGTTACATTACATTCACTAGTAGGAGTGAGAAAAACATCACGGGGTGGTGCGCATTGTATGGGTGTGTGTTACATTAGATTCACTAGTAGGAGTGAGAAAAACATCACGGGGTGGTGCGCATTGTATGGGTGTTTGTTACATTAGATTCACTAGTAGGAGTGAGAAAAACATCACGGGGTGGTGCGCATTGTATGGGTGTGTGTTACATTAGATTCACTAGTAGGAGTGAGAAAAACATCACGGGGTGGTGCGCATTGTATGGGTGTGTGTTACATTAGATTCACTAGTAGGAGTGAGAAAAACATCACGGGGTGGTGCGCATTGTATGGGTGTGTGTTACATTAGATTCACTAGTAGGAGTGAGAAAAACATCACGGGGTGGTGCGCATTGTATGGGTGTGTGTTACATTACATTCACTAGTAGGAGTGAGAAAAACATCACGGGGTGGTGCGCATTGTATGGGTGTGTGTTACATTACATTCACTAGTAGGAGTGAGAAAAACATCACGGGGTGGTGCGCATTGTATGGGTGTGTGTTACATTACATTCACTAGTAGGAGTGAGAAAAACATCACGGGGTGGTGCGCATTGTATGGGTGTGTGTTACATTACATTCACTAGTAGGAGTGAGAAAAACATCACGGGGTGGTGCGCATTGTATGGGTGTGTGTTACATTACATTCACTAGTAGGAGTGAGAAAAACATCACGGGGTGGTGCGCATTGTATGGGTGTGTGTTACATTAGATTCACTAGTAGGAGTGAGAAAATCATCACGGGGTGGTGCGCATTGTATGGGTGTGTGTTACATTACATTCACTAGTAGGAGCGAGAAAAACATCACGGGGCGGTGCGCATTGTATGGGTGTGTGTTACATTACATTCACTAGTAGGAGTGAGAAAAACATCACGGGGCGGTGCGCATTGTATGGGTGTGTGTTACATTACATTCACTAGTAGGAGTGAGAAAAACATCACGGGGTGGTGCGCATTGTATGGGTGTGTGTTACATTACATTCACTAGTAGGAGTGAGAAAAACATCACGGGGTGGTGCGCATTGAATGGGTGTGTGTTACATTACATTCACTAGTAGGAGTGAGAAAAACATCACGGGGTGGTGCGCATTGTATGGGTGTGTGTTACATTAGATTCACTAGTAGGAGTGAGAAAAACATCACGGGGTGGTGCGCAATGTATGGGTGTGTGTTACATTACATTCACTAGTAGGAGTGAGAAAAACATCACGGGGTGGTGCGCATTGTATGGGTGTGTGTTACATTACATTCACTAGTAGGAGTGAGAAAAACATCACGGGGTGGTGCGCATTGTATGGGTGTGTGTTACATTACATTCACTAGTAGGAGCGAGAAAAACATCACGGGGTGGTGCGCATTGTATGGGTGTGTGTTACATTACATTCACTAGTAGGAGCGAGAAAAACATCACGGGGCGGTGCGCATTTTATGGGTGTGTGTTACATTACATTCACTAGTAGGAGCGAAAAAACATCACGGGGCGGTGCGCATTGTATGGGTGTGTGTTACATTACATTCACTAGTAGGAGCGAGAAAAACATCACGGGGCGGTGCGCATTGTATGGGTGTGTGTTACATTACATTCACTAGTAGGAGCGAGAAAAACATCACGGGGCGGTGCGCATTGTATGGGTGTGTGTTACATTAAATTCACTAGTAGGAGTGAGAAAAACATCACGGGGTGGTGCGCATTGTATGGGTGTGTGTTACATTACATTCACTAGTAGGAGTGAGAAAAACATCACGGGGTGGTGCGCATTGTATGGGTGTGTGTTACATTAAATTCACTAGTAGGAGTGAGAAAAACATCACGGGGTGGTGCGCATTGTATGGGTGTGTGTTACATTACATTCACTAGTAGGAGTGAGAAAAACATCACGGGGTGGTGCGCATTGTATGGGTGTGTGTTACATTAAATTCACTAGTAGGAGTGAGAAAAACATCACGGGGTGGTGCGCATTGTATGGGTGTGTGTTACGTTAAATTCACTAGTAGGAGTGAGAAAAACATCACGGGGTGGTGCGCATTGTATGGGTGTGTGTTACATTACTTTCACTAGTAGGAGTGAGAAAAACATCACGGGGTGGTGCGCATTGTATGGGTGTGTGTTACATTACATTCACTAGTAGGAGTGAGAAAAACATCACGGGGTGGTGCGCATTGTATGGGTGTGTGTTACATTACATTCACTAGTAGGAGTGAGAAAAACATCACGGGGTGGTGCGCATTGTATGGGTGTGTGTTACATTACATTCACTAGTAGGAGTGAGAAAAACATCACGGGGTGGTGCGCATTGTATGGGTGTGTGTTACATTACATTCACTAGTAGGAGTGAGAAAAACATCACGGGGTGGTGCGCATTGTATGGGTGTGTGTTACATTACATTCACTAGTAGGAGTGAGAAAAACATCACGGGGTGGTGCGCATTGTATGGGTGTGTGTTACATTACATTCACTAGTAGGAGTGAGAAAAACATCACGGGGTGGTGCGCATTGTATGGGTGTGTGTTACATTACATTCACTAGTAGGAGTGAGAAAAACATCACGGGGTGGTGCGCATTGTATGGGTGTGTGTTACATTACATTCACTAGTACGAGTGAGAAAAACATCACGGGGTGGTGCGCATTGTATGGGTGTGTGTTACATTAGATTCACTAGTAGGAGTGAGAAAAACATCACGGGGTGGTGCGCATTGTATGGGTGTGTGTTACATTACATTCACTAGTAAGAGTGAGAAAAACATCACGGGGTGGTGCGCAATGTATGGGTGTTTGTTACATTAGATTCACTAGTAGGAGTGAGAAAAAGATCACGGGGTGGTGCGCATTGTATGAGGGTGTGTTACATTACATTCACTAGTAGGAGTGAGAAAAATATCACGGGGTGGTGCGCATTGTATGGGTGTGTGTTACATTACATTCACTAGTAGGAGTGAGAAAAACATCACGGGGTGGTGCGCATTGCACGGGTGTGTGTTACATTACATTCACTAGTAGGAGTGAGAAAAACATCACGGGGTGGTGCGCATTGTATGGGTGTGTGTTACATTACATTCACTAGTAGGAGTGAGAAAAACATCACGGGGTGGTGCGCATTGTATGGGTGTGTGTTACATTACATTCACTAGTAGGAGTGAGAAAATCATCACGGGGTGGTGCGCATTGTATGGGTGTGTGTTACATTAAATTCACTAGTAGGAGTGAGAAAAACATCACGGGGTGGTGCGCATTGTATGGGTGTGTGTTACAGTACATTCACTAGTAGGAGCGAGAAAAACATCACGGGGCGGTGCGCATTGTATGGGTGTGTGTTACAGTACATTCACTAGTAGGAGCGAGAAAAACATCACGGGGCGGTGCGCATTGTATGGGTGTGTGTTACATTACATCCACTAGTAGGAGCGAGAAAAACATCACGGGGTGGTGCGCATTGTATGGGTGTGTGTTACATTACATTCACTAGTAGGAGCGAGAAATACATCACGGGGTGGTGCGCATTGTATGGGTGTGTGTTACATTACATTCACTAGTAGGAGTGAGAAAAACATCACGGGGCGGTGCGCATTGTATGGGTGTGTGTTACATTACATTCACTAGTAGGAGTGAGAAAAACATCACGGGGTGGTGCGCATTGTATGGGTGTGTGTTACATTACATTCACTAGTAGGAGTCAGAAAAACATCACGGGGTGGTGCGCATTGTATGGGTGTGTGTTACATTACATTCACTAGTAGGAGTGAGAAAAACATCACGGGGTGGTGCGCATTGTATGGGTGTGTGTTACAATACATTCACTAGTAGGAGTGAGAAAAACATCACGGGGTGGTGCGCATTGTATGGGTGTGTGTTACATTACATTCACTAGTAGGAGTGAGAAAAACATCACGGGGTGGTGCGCATTGTATGGGTGTGTGTTACATTAGATTCACTAGTAGGAGTGAGAAAAACATCACGGGGTGGTGCGCATTGAATGGGTGTGTGTTACATTACATTCACTAGTAGGAGTGAGAAAAACATCACGGGGTGGTGCGCATTGTATGGGTGTGTGTTACATTAGATTCACTAGTAGGCGTGAGAAAAACATCACGGGGTGGTGCGCATCGAATGGGTGTGTGTTACATTACATTCACTAGTAGGCGTGAGAAAAACATCACGGTGTGGTGCGCATTGTATGGGTGTTTTTTACATTACATTCACTAGTAGGCGTGAGAAAAACATCACGGGGTCGTGCGCATTGTATGGGTGTGTGTTACATTACATTCACTAGTAGGAGTGAGAAAAACATCACGGTGTGGTGCGCATTGTATGGGTGTGTGTTACATTACATTCACTAGTAGGAGTGAGAAAAACATCACGGGGTGGTGCGCATTGTATGGGTGTTTGTTACATTAGATTCACTAGTAGGAGTGAGAAAAACATCACGGGGTGGTGCGCATTGTATGGGTGTGTGTTACATTACATTCACTAGTAGGAGTCAGAAAAACATCACGGGGTGGTGCGCATTGTATGGGTGTGTGTTACATTACATTCACTAGTAGGAGTGAGAAAAACATCACGGGGTGGTGCGCTTTGTATGGGTGTGTGTTACATTACATTCACTAGTAGGAGTGAGAAAAACATCACTGGGTGGTGCGCATTGTATGGGTGTGTGTTACATTACATTCACTAGTAGGAGTGAGAAACACATCACGGGGTGGTGCGCATTGTATGGCTGTGTGTTACATTACATACACTAGTAGGAGTGAGAAAAACATCACGGGGTGGTGCGCATTGTATGGGTGTGTGTTACATTACATTCACTAGTAGGAGTGAGAAAAACATCACGGGGTGGTGCGCATTGTATGGGTGTGGGTTATATTACATTCACTACTAGGAGTGAGAAAAACATCACGGGGTGATGCGAATTGTATGGGTGTGTGTTACATTACATTCACTAGTAGGAGCGAGAAAAACATCACGGGGTGGTGCGCATTGTACGGGTGTGTGTTACATTACATTCACTAGTAGGAGTGAGAAAAATATCACGGGTTGGAGCGCATTGTACGGGTGTGTGTTACATTACATTCACTAGTAGGAGTGAGAAAAACATCACGGGGTGGTGCGCATTGTACGGCTGTGTGTTACATTACATTCACTAGTAGGAGTGAGAAAAACATCACGGGGTGGTGTGCATTGTACGGGTCTGTGTTACATTACATTCACTAGTAGAAGTGAGAAAAACATCACGGGGTGGTGCGCATTGTATGGGTGTGTGTTACATTACATTCACTAGTAGGAGTGAGAAAAACATCACGGGGTGGTGCGCATTGTATGGGGGTGTGTTACATTAGATTCACTAGTAGGAGTGAGAAAAACATAACGGGGTGGTGCGCATTGTATGCGTGTGTGTTACATTACATTCACTAGTAGAAGTGAGAAAAACATCACGGGGTGGTGCGCATTGTATGGGTGTGTGTTACATTACATTCACTAGTAGCAGTGAGAAAAACATCACGGGGTGGTGCGCATTGTATGGGTGTGTGTTACATTACATTCACTAGTAGGAGTGAGAAAAACATCACGGGGTGGTGCGCATTGTATGGGTGTGTGTTACATTACATTCACTAGTAGGAGTGAGAAAAACATCACGGGGTGGTGCGCATTGTATGGGTGTGTGTTACATTACATTCACTAGTAGCAGTGAGAAAAACATCACGGGATGGTGCGCATTGTATGGGTGTGTGTTACATTACATTCACTAGTAGGAGTGAGAAAAACATCACGGGGTGGTGCGCATTGTATGGGTGTGTGTTACATTACATTCACTAGTAGGAGCGAGAAAAACATCACGGGGTGGTGCGCATTGTATGGGTGTGTGTTACATTTCATTCACTAGTAGGAGCGAGAAAAACATCACGGGGCGGTGCACATTGTATGGGTGTGTGTTACATTACATTCACTAGTAGGAGCGAGAAAAACATCATGGGGCGATTCGCATTGTATGGGTGTGTGTTACATTACATTCACTAGTAGGAGTGAGAAAAACATCACGGGGTGTTGCGCATTGTATGGGTGTGTGTTACATTACATTCACTAGTAGGAGTGAGAAAAACATCACGGGGTGGTGCGCATTGTATGGGTGTGTGTTACATTACATTCACTAGTAGGAGTGAGAAAAACATCACGGGGTGGTGCGCATTGTATGGGTGTGTGTTACATTACATTCACTAGTAGGAGTGAGAAAAACGTCACGGGGTGGTGCGCATTGTATGGGTGTGTGTTACATTACATTCACTAGTAGGAGTGAGAAAAACATCACGGGGTGGTGCGCATTGTATGGGTGTGTGTTACATTACATTCACTAGTAGGAGTCAGAAAAACATCACGGGGTGGTGCGCATTGTATGGGTGTGTGTTAGATTACATTCACTAGTAGGAGTGAGAAAAACATCACGGGGTGGTGCGCATTGTATGGGTGTGTGTTACATTACATTCACTAGTAGGAGTGAGAAAAACATCACGGGGTGGTGCGCATTGTATGGGTGTGTGTTACATTACATTCACTAGTAGCAGTGAGAAAAACATCACGGGATGGTGCGCATTGTATGGGTGTGTGTTACATTACATTCACTAGTAGGAGTGAGAAAAACATCACGGGGTGGTGCGCATTGTACGGGTGTTTGTTACATTAGATTCACTAGTAGGATTGAGAAAATCATCACGGGGTGGTGCGCATTGTACGGGTGTGTGTTACATTACATTCACTAGTAGGATTGAGAAAATCATCACGGGGTGGTGCGCATTGTACGGGTGTGTGTTACATTACATTCACTAGTAGGAGTGAGAAAAACATCACGGGGTGGTGCGCATTGTACGGGTGTGTGTTACATTACATTCACTAGTAGGAGCGAGAAAAACATCACGGGGCGGTGCGCATTGTATGGCTGTGTGTTACATTTCATTCACTAGTAGGAGCGAGAAAAACATCACGGGGCGGTGCGCATTGTATGGGTGTGTGTTACATTACATTCACTAGTAGGAGCGAGAAAAACATCACGGGGCGGTGCGCATTGTATGGGTGTGTGTTACATTACATTCACTAGTAGGAGCGAGAAAAACATCACGGGGCGGTTCGCATTGTATGGGTGTGTGTTACATTACATTCACTAGTAGGAGCGAGAAAAACATCACGGGGTGGTGCGCATTGAATGGGTGTGTGTTACATTACATTCACTAGTAGGAGCGAGAAAAACATCACGGGGTGGTGCGCATTGTATGGGTGTGTGTTACATTACATTCACTAGTAGGAGTCAGAAAAACATCACGGGGTGGTGCGCATTGTATGGGTGTGTGTTACATTACATTCACTAGTAGGAGTCAGAAAAACATCACGGGGTGGTGCGCATTGTATGGGTGTGTGTTACATTACATTCACTAGTAGGAGTCAGAAAAACATCACGGGGTGGTGCGCATTGTATGGGTGTGTGTTACATTACATTGACTAGAAGGAGTGAGAAAAACATCACGGGGTGGTGCGCATTGTATGGGTGTGTGTTACATTACATTCACTAGTAGGAGTGAGAAAAACATCACGGGGTGGTGCGCATTGTATGGGTGTGTGTTACATTACATTCACTAGTAGGAGTCAGAAAAACATCACGGGGTGGTGCGCATTGTATGGGTGTGTGTTACATTACATTCACTAGTAGGAGTCAGAAAAACATCTCGGGGTGGTGCGCATTGTATGGGTGTGTGTTACATTAGATTCACTAGTAGGAGTGAGAAAAACATCACGGGGTGGTGCGCATTGTATGGCTGTGTGTTACATTAGATTCACTAGTAGGAGTGAGAAAAACATCACGGGGTGGTGCGCATTGTATGGGTGTGTGTTACATTACATTCACTAGTAGGAGTGAGAAAAACATCACGTGGTGGTGCGCATTGTATGGGTGTGTGCTACATTACATTCACTAGTAGGAGTGAGAAAAACATCACGGGGTGGTGCGCATTGTATGGGTGTGTGTTAAATTACATTCACTAGTAGGAGTGAGAAAAACATCACGGGGTGGTGCGCATTGTATGGGTGTGTGTTACATTACATTCACTAGTAGGAGTGAGAAAAACATCACGGGGTGGTGCGCATTGTATGGGTGTGTGTTAAATTACATTCACTAGTAGGAGTGAGAAAAACATCACGGGGTGGTGCGCATTGTATGGGTGTGTGTTACATTAAATTCACTAGTAGGAGTGAGAAAAACATCACGGGGTGGTGCGCATTGTATGGGTGTGTGTTACGTTAAATTCACTAGTAGGAGTGAGAAAAACATCACGGGGTGGTGCGCATTGTATGGGTGTGTGTTACATTACTTTCACTAGTAGGAGTGAGAAAAACATCACGGGGTGGTGCGCATTGTATGGGTGTGTGTTACATTACATTCACTAGTAGGAGTGAGAAAAACATCACGGGGTGGTGCGCATTGTATGGGTGTGTGTTACATTACATTCACTAGTAGGAGTGAGAAAAACATCACGGGGTGGTGCGCATTGTATGGGTGTGTGTTACATTACATTCACTAGTAGGAGTGAGAAAAACATCACGGGGTGGTGCGCATTGTATGGGTGTGTGTTACATTACATTCACTAGTAGGAGTGAGAAAAACATCACGGGGTGGTGCGCATTGTATGGGTGTGTGTTACATTACATTCACTAGTAGGAGTGAGAAAAACATCACGGGGTGGTGCGCATTGTATGGGTGTGTGTTACATTACATTCACTAGTAGGAGTGAGAAAAACATCACGGGGTGGTGCGCATTGTATGGGTGTGTGTTACATTACATTCACTAGTAGGAGTGAGAAAAACATCACGGGGTGGTGCGCATTGTATGGGTGTGTGTTACATTACATTCACTAGTACGAGTGAGAAAAACATCACGGGGTGGTGCGCATTGTATGGGTGTGTGTTACATTAGATTCACTAGTAGGAGTGAGAAAAACATCACGGGGTGGTGCGCATTGTATGGGTGTGTGTTACATTACATTCACTAGTAAGAGTGAGAAAAACATCACGGGGTGGTGCGCAATGTATGGGTGTTTGTTACATTAGATTCACTAGTAGGAGTGAGAAAAAGATCACGGGGTGGTGCGCATTGTATGAGGGTGTGTTACATTACATTCACTAGTAGGAGTGAGAAAAATATCACGGGGTGGTGCGCATTGTATGGGTGTGTGTTACATTACATTCACTAGTAGGAGTGAGAAAAACATCACGGGGTGGTGCGCATTGCACGGGTGTGTGTTACATTACATTCACTAGTAGGAGTGAGAAAAACATCACGGGGTGGTGCGCATTGTATGGGTGTGTGTTACATTACATTCACTAGTAGGAGTGAGAAAAACATCACGGGGTGGTGCGCATTGTATGGGTGTGTGTTACATTACATTCACTAGTAGGAGTGAGAAAATCATCACGGGGTGGTGCGCATTGTATGGGTGTGTGTTACATTAAATTCACTAGTAGGAGTGAGAAAAACATCACGGGGTGGTGCGCATTGTATGGGTGTGTGTTACAGTACATTCACTAGTAGGAGCGAGAAAAACATCACGGGGCGGTGCGCATTGTATGGGTGTGTGTTACAGTACATTCACTAGTAGGAGCGAGAAAAACATCACGGGGCGGTGCGCATTGTATGGGTGTGTGTTACATTACATCCACTAGTAGGAGCGAGAAAAACATCACGGGGTGGTGCGCATTGTATGGGTGTGTGTTACATTACATTCACTAGTAGGAGCGAGAAATACATCACGGGGTGGTGCGCATTGTATGGGTGTGTGTTACATTACATTCACTAGTAGGAGTGAGAAAAACATCACGGGGCGGTGCGCATTGTATGGGTGTGTGTTACATTACATTCACTAGTAGGAGTGAGAAAAACATCACGGGGTGGTGCGCATTGTATGGGTGTGTGTTACATTACATTCACTAGTAGGAGTCAGAAAAACATCACGGGGTGGTGCGCATTGTATGGGTGTGTGTTACATTACATTCACTAGTAGGAGTGAGAAAAACATCACGGGGTGGTGCGCATTGTATGGGTGTGTGTTACAATACATTCACTAGTAGGAGTGAGAAAAACATCACGGGGTGGTGCGCATTGTATGGGTGTGTGTTACATTACATTCACTAGTAGGAGTGAGAAAAACATCACGGGGTGGTGCGCATTGTATGGGTGTGTGTTACATTAGATTCACTAGTAGGAGTGAGAAAAACATCACGGGGTGGTGCGCATTGAATGGGTGTGTGTTACATTACATTCACTAGTAGGAGTGAGAAAAACATCACGGGGTGGTGCGCATTGTATGGGTGTGTGTTACATTAGATTCACTAGTAGGCGTGAGAAAAACATCACGGGGTGGTGCGCATCGAATGGGTGTGTGTTACATTACATTCACTAGTAGGCGTGAGAAAAACATCACGGTGTGGTGCGCATTGTATGGGTGTTTTTTACATTACATTCACTAGTAGGCGTGAGAAAAACATCACGGGGTCGTGCGCATTGTATGGGTGTGTGTTACATTACATTCACTAGTAGGAGTGAGAAAAACATCACGGTGTGGTGCGCATTGTATGGGTGTGTGTTACATTACATTCACTAGTAGGAGTGAGAAAAACATCACGGGGTGGTGCGCATTGTATGGGTGTTTGTTACATTAGATTCACTAGTAGGAGTGAGAAAAACATCACGGGGTGGAGCGCATTGTATGGGTGTGTGTTACATTACATTCACTAGTAGGAGTCAGAAAAACATCACGGGGTGGTGCGCATTGTATGGGTGTGTGTTACATTACATTCACTAGTAGGAGTGAGAAAAACATCACGGGGTGGTGCGCTTTGTATGGGTGTGTGTTACATTACATTCACTAGTAGGAGTGAGAAAAACATCACTGGGTGGTGCGCATTGTATGGGTGTGTGTTACATTACATTCACTAGTAGGAGTGAGAAACACATCACGGGGTGGTGCGCATTGTATGGCTGTGTGTTACATTACATACACTAGTAGGAGTGAGAAAAACATCACGGGGTGGTGCGCATTGTATGGGTGTGTGTTACATTACATTCACTAGTAGGAGTGAGAAAAACATCACGGGGTGGTGCGCA
Organism: Cavia porcellus; assembly: GCF_034190915.1. Lineage (NCBI taxonomy): Eukaryota > Metazoa > Chordata > Mammalia > Rodentia > Caviidae > Cavia > Cavia porcellus. The sequence continues at coordinate 191,365 of NW_026947762.1, read as the reverse complement.
TTGTATGGGTGTGGGTTATATTACATTCACTACTAGGAGTGAGAAAAACATCACGGGGTGATGCGAATTGTATGGGTGTGTGTTACATTACATTCACTAGTAGGAGCGAGAAAAACATCACGGGGTGGTGCGCATTGTACGGGTGTGTGTTACATTACATTCACTAGTAGGAGTGAGAAAAATATCACGGGTTGGAGCGCATTGTACGGGTGTGTGTTACATTACATTCACTAGTAGGAGTGAGAAAAACATCACGGGGTGGTGCGCATTGTACGGCTGTGTGTTACATTACATTCACTAGTAGGAGTGAGAAAAACATCACGGGGTGGTGTGCATTGTACGGGTCTGTGTTACATTACATTCACTAGTAGAAGTGAGAAAAACATCACGGGGTGGTGCGCATTGTATGGGTGTGTGTTACATTACATTCACTAGTAGGAGTGAGAAAAACATCACGGGGTGGTGCGCATTGTATGGGGGTGTGTTACATTAGATTCACTAGTAGGAGTGAGAAAAACATAACGGGGTGGTGCGCATTGTATGCGTGTGTGTTACATTACATTCACTAGTAGAAGTGAGAAAAACATCACGGGGTGGTGCGCATTGTATGGGTGTGTGTTACATTACATTCACTAGTAGCAGTGAGAAAAACATCACGGGGTGGTGCGCATTGTATGGGTGTGTGTTACATTACATTCACTAGTAGGAGTGAGAAAAACATCACGGGGTGGTGCGCATTGTATGGGTGTGTGTTACATTACATTCACTAGTAGGAGTGAGAAAAACATCACGGGGTGGTGCGCATTGTATGGGTGTGTGTTACATTACATTCACTAGTAGCAGTGAGAAAAACATCACGGGATGGTGCGCATTGTATGGGTGTGTGTTACATTACATTCACTAGTAGGAGTGAGAAAAACATCACGGGGTGGTGCGCATTGTATGGGTGTGTGTTACATTACATTCACTAGTAGGAGCGAGAAAAACATCACGGGGTGGTGCGCATTGTATGGGTGTGTGTTACATTTCATTCACTAGTAGGAGCGAGAAAAACATCACGGGGCGGTGCACATTGTATGGGTGTGTGTTACATTAGATTCACTAGTAGGAGCGAGAAAAACATCATGGGGCGATTCGCATTGTATGGGTGTGTGTTACATTACATTCACTAGTAGGAGTGAGAAAAACATCACGGGGTGTTGCGCATTGTATGGGTGTGTGTTACATTACATTCACTAGTAGGAGTGAGAAAAACATCACGGGGTGGTGCGCATTGTATGGGTGTGTGTTACATTACATTCACTAGTAGGAGTGAGAAAAACATCACGGGGTGGTGCGCATTGTATGGGTGTGTGTTACATTACATTCACTAGTAGGAGTGAGAAAAACATCACTGGGTGGTGCGCATTGTATGGGTGTGTGTTACATTACATTCACTAGTAGGAGTGAGAAACACATCACGGGGTGGTGCGCATTGTATGGCTGTGTGTTACATTACATACACTAGTAGGAGTGAGAAAAACATCACGGGGTGGTGCGCATTGTATGGGTGTGTGTTACATTACATTCACTAGTAGGAGTGAGAAAAACATCACGGGGTGGTGCGCATTGTATGGGTGTGGGTTATATTACATTCACTACTAGGAGTGAGAAAAACATCACGGGGTGATGCGAATTGTATGGGTGTGTGTTACATTACATTCACTAGTAGGAGCGAGAAAAACATCACGGGGTGGTGCGCATTGTACGGGTGTGTGTTACATTACATTCACTAGTAGGAGTGAGAAAAATATCACGGGTTGGAGCGCATTGTACGGGTGTGTGTTACATTACATTCACTAGTAGGAGTGAGAAAAACATCACGGGGTGGTGCGCATTGTACGGCTGTGTGTTACATTACATTCACTAGTAGGAGTGAGAAAAACATCACGGGGTGGTGTGCATTGTACGGGTCTGTGTTACATTACATTCACTAGTAGAAGTGAGAAAAACATCACGGGGTGGTGCGCATTGTATGGGTGTGTGTTACATTACATTCACTAGTAGGAGTGAGAAAAACATCACGGGGTGGTGCGCATTGTATGGGGGTGTGTTACATTAGATTCACTAGTAGGAGTGAGAAAAACATAACGGGGTGGTGCGCATTGTATGCGTGTGTGTTACATTACATTCACTAGTAGAAGTGAGAAAAACATCACGGGGTGGTGCGCATTGTATGGGTGTGTGTTACATTACATTCACTAGTAGCAGTGAGAAAAACATCACGGGGTGGTGCGCATTGTATGGGTGTGTGTTACATTACATTCACTAGTAGGAGTGAGAAAAACATCACGGGGTGGTGCGCATTGTATGGGTGTGTGTTACATTACATTCACTAGTAGGAGTGAGAAAAACATCACGGGGTGGTGCGCATTGTATGGGTGTGTGTTACATTACATTCACTAGTAGCAGTGAGAAAAACATCACGGGATGGTGCGCATTGTATGGGTGTGTGTTACATTACATTCACTAGTAGGAGTGAGAAAAACATCACGGGGTGGTGCGCATTGTATGGGTGTGTGTTACATTACATTCACTAGTAGGAGCGAGAAAAACATCACGGGGTGGTGCGCATTGTATGGGTGTGTGTTACCTTTCATTCACTAGTAGGAGCGAGAAAAACATCACGGGGCGGTGCACATTGTATGGGTGTGTGTTACATTAGATTCACTAGTAGGAGCGAGAAAAACATCATGGGGCGATTCGCATTGTATGGGTGTGTGTTACATTACATTCACTAGTAGGAGTGAGAAAAACATCACGGGGTGTTGCGCATTGTATGGGTGTGTGTTACATTACATTCACTAGTAGGAGTGAGAAAAACATCACGGGGTGGTGCGCATTGTATGGGTGTGTGTTACATTACATTCACTAGTAGGAGTGAGAAAAACATCACGGGGTGGTGCGCATTGTATGGGTGTGTGTTACATTACATTCACTAGTAGGAGTGAGAAAAACGTCACGGGGTGGTGCGCATTGTATGGGTGTGTGTTACATTACATTCACTAGTAGGAGTGAGAAAAACATCACGGGGTGGTGCGCATTGTATGGGTGTGTGTTACATTACATTCACTAGTAGGAGTCAGAAAAACATCACGGGGTGGTGCGCATTGTATGGGTGTGTGTTAGATTACATTCACTAGTAGGAGTGAGAAAAACATCACGGGGTGGTGCGCATTGTATGGGTGTGTGTTACATTACATTCACTAGTAGGAGTGAGAAAAACATCACGGGGTGGTGCGCATTGTATGGGTGTGTGTTACATTACATTCACTAGTAGCAGTGAGAAAAACATCACGGGATGGTGCGCATTGTATGGGTGTGTGTTACATTACATTCACTAGTAGGAGTGAGAAAAACATCACGGGGTGGTGCGCATTGTACGGGTGTTTGTTACATTAGATTCACTAGTAGGATTGAGAAAATCATCACGGGGTGGTGCGCATTGTACGGGTGTGTGTTACATTACATTCACTAGTAGGATTGAGAAAATCATCACGGGGTGGTGCGCATTGTACGGGTGTGTGTTACATTACATTCACTAGTAGGAGTGAGAAAAACATCACGGGGTGGTGCGCATTGTACGGGTGTGTGTTACATTACATTCACTAGTAGGAGCGAGAAAAACATCACGGGGCGGTGCGCATTGTATGGCTGTGTGTTACATTTCATTCACTAGTAGGAGCGAGAAAAACATCACGGGGCGGTGCGCATTGTATGGGTGTGTGTTACATTACATTCACTAGTAGGAGCGAGAAAAACATCACGGGGCGGTGCGCATTGTATGGGTGTGTGTTACATTACATTCACTAGTAGGAGCGAGAAAAACATCACGGGGCAGTTCGCATTGTATGGGTGTGTGTTACATTACATTCACTAGTAGGAGCGAGAAAAACATCACGGGGTGGTGCGCATTGAATGGGTGTGTGTTACATTACATTCACTAGTAGGAGCGAGAAAAACATCACGGGGTGGTGCGCATTGTATGGGTGTGTGTTACATTACATTCACTAGTAGGAGTCAGAAAAACATCACGGGGTGGTGCGCATTGTATGGGTGTGTGTTACATTACATTCACTAGTAGGAGTCAGAAAAACATCACGGGGTGGTGCGCATTGTATGGGTGTGTGTTACATTACATTCACTAGTAGGAGTCAGAAAAACATCACGGGGTGGTGCGCATTGTATGGGTGTGTGTTACATTACATTGACTAGAAGGAGTGAGAAAAACATCACGGGGTGGTGCGCATTGTATGGGTGTGTGTTACATTACATTCACTAGTAGGAGTGAGAAAAACATCACGGGGTGGTGCGCATTGTATGGGTGTGTGTTACATTACATTCACTAGTAGGAGTCAGAAAAACATCACGGGGTGGTGCGCATTGTATGGGTGTGTGTTACATTACATTCACTAGTAGGAGTCAGAAAAACATCTCGGGGTGGTGCGCATTGTATGGGTGTGTGTTACATTAGATTCACTAGTAGGAGTGAGAAAAACATCACGGGGTGGTGCGCATTGTATGGGTGTGTGTTACATTAGATTCACTAGTAGGAGTGAGAAAAACATCACGGGGTGGTGCGCATTGTATGGGTGTGTGTTACATTACATTCACTAGTAGGAGTGAGAAAAACATCACGTGGTGGTGCGCATTGTATGGGTGTGTGCTACATTACATTCACTAGTAGGAGTGAGAAAAACATCACGGGGTGGTGCGCATTGTATGGGTGTGTGTTAAATTACATTCACTAGTAGGAGTGAGAAAAACATCACGGGGTGGTGCGCATTGTATGGGTGTGTGTTACATTACATTCACTAGTAGGAGTGAGAAAAACATCACGGGGTGGTGCGCATTGTATGGGTGTGTGTTAAATTACATTCACTAGTAGGAGTGAGAAAAACATCACGGGGTGGTGCGCATTGTATGGGTGTGTGTTACATTACATTCACTAGTAGGAGTGAGAAAAACATCACGGGGTGGTGCGCATTGTATGGGTGTGTGTTACATTAGATTCACTATTAGGAGTGAGAAAAACATCACGGGGTGGTGGGCATTGTATGTGTGTGTGTTACATTACATTCACTAGTAGGAGTGAGAAATACATCACGGGGTGGTGCGCATTGTATGGGTGTTTGTTACATTAGATTCACTAGTAGGAGTGAGAAAAACATCACGGGGTGGTGCGCATTGTATGGGTGTGTGTTACATTACATTCACTAGTAGGAGTGAGAAAAACATCACGGGGTGGTGCGCATTGTATGGGTGTGTGTTACATTAGATTCACTAGTAGGAGTGAGAAAAACATCACGGGGTGGTGCGCATTGTATGGGTGTGTGTTACATTACATTCACTAGTAGGAGTGAGAAAAACATCACGGGGTGGTGCGCATTGTATGGGTGTGTGTTACATTACATTCACTAGTAGGAGTGAGAAAAACATCACAGGGTGGTGCGCATTGTATGGGTGTGTGTTACATTACATTCACTAGTAGGAGTGAGAAAAACATCTCGGGGCGGTGCGCATTGTATGGGTGTGTGTTACATTACATTCACTAGTAGGAGCGAGAAAAACATCACGGGGCGGTGCGCATTGTATGGGTGTGTGTTACATTACATTCACTAGTAGGAGCGAGAAAAACATCACGGGGCGGTGCGCATTGTATGGGTGTGTGTTACATTACATTCACTAGTAGGAGCGAGAAATACATCACGGGGCGGTGCGCATTGTATGGGTGTGTGTTACATTACATTCACTAGTAGGAGCGAGAAAAACATCACGGGGCGGTGCGCATTGTATGGGTGTGTGTTACATTACATTCACTAGTAGGAGCGAGAAAAACATCACGGGGCGGTGCGCATTGTATGGGTGTGTGTTACATTACAGTCACTAGTAGGAGTGAGAAAAACATCACGGGGTGGTGCGCATTGTATGGGTGTGTGTTAAATTACATTCACTAGTAGGAGTGAGAAAAACATCACGGGGTGGTGCGCATTGTATGGTGTGTGTTACATTACATTCACTAGTAGGAGTGAGAAAAACATCACGGGGTGGTGCGCATTGTATGGGTGTGTGTTAAATTACATTCACTAGTAGGAGTGAGAAAAACATCACGGGGTGGTGCGCATTGTATGGGTGTGTGTTACATTACATTCACTAGTAGGAGTGAGAAAAACATCACGGGGTGGTGCGCATTGTATGGGTGTGTGTTACATTAGATTCACTATTAGGAGTGAGAAAAACATCACGGGGTGGTGCGCATTGTATGGGTGTGTGTTACATTACAGTCACTAGTAGGAGTGAGAAAAACATCACGGGGTGGTGCGCATTGTATGGGTGTGTGTTAAATTACATTCACTAGTAGGAGTGAGAAAAACATCACGGGGTGGTGCGCATTGTATGGTGTGTGTTACATTACATTCACTAGTAGGAGTGAGAAAAACATCACGGGGTGGTGCGCATTGTATGGGTGTGTGTTAAATTACATTCACTAGTAGGAGTGAGAAAAACATCACGGGGTGGTGCGCATTGTATGGGTGTGTGTTACATTACATTCACTAGTAGGAGTGAGAAAAACATCACGGGGTGGTGCGCATTGTATGGGTGTGTGTTACATTAGATTCACTATTAGGAGTGAGAAAAACATCACGGGGTGGTGGGCATTGTATGTGTGTGTGTTACATTACATTCACTAGTAGGAGTGAGAAATACATCACGGGGTGGTGCGCATTGTATGGGTGTTTGTTACATTAGATTCACTAGTAGGAGTGAGAAAAACATCACGGGGTGGTGCGCATTGTATGGGTGTGTGTTACATTACATTCACTAGTAGGAGTGAGAAAAACATCACGGGGTGGTGCGCATTGTATGGGTGTGTGTTACATTAGATTCACTAGTAGGAGTGAGAAAAACATCACGGGGTGGTGCGCATTGTATGGGTGTGTGTTACATTACATTCACTAGTAGGAGTGAGAAAAACATCACGGGGTGGTGCGCATTGTATGGGTGTGTGTTACATTACATTCACTAGTAGGAGTGAGAAAAACATCACAGGGTGGTGCGCATTGTATGGGTGTGTGTTACATTACATTCACTAGTAGGAGTGAGAAAAACATCTCGGGGCGGTGCGCATTGTATGGGTGTGTGTTACATTACATTCACTAGTAGGAGCGAGAAAAACATCACGGGGCGGTGCGCATTGTATGGGTGTGTGTTACATTACATTCACTAGTAGGAGCGAGAAAAACATCACGGGGCGGTGCGCATTGTATGGGTGTGTGTTACATTACATTCACTAGTAGGAGCGAGAAATACATCACGGGGCGGTGCGCATTGTATGGGTGTGTGTTACATTACATTCACTAGTAGGAGCGAGAAAAACATCACGGGGCGGTGCGCATTGTATGGGTGTGTGTTACATTACATTCACTAGTAGGAGCGAGAAAAACATCACGGGGCGGTGCGCATTGTATGGGTGTGTGTTACATTACAGTCACTAGTAGGAGTGAGAAAAACATCACGGGGTGGTGCGCATTGTATGGGTGTGTGTTACATTAGATTCACTAGTAGGAGTGAGAAAAACATCACGGGGTGGTGCGCATTGTATGGGTGTGTGTTACATTAGATTCACTAGTAGGAGTGAGAAAAACATCACGGGGTGGTGCGCATTGTATGGGTGTGTGTTACATTAGATTCACTAGTAGGAGTGAGAAAAACATCACGGGGTGGTGCGCATTGTATGGGTGTGTGTTACATTAGATTCACTAGTAGGAGTGAGAAAAACATCACGGGGTGGTGCGCATTGTATGGGTGTGTGTTACATTAGATTCACTAGTAGGAGTGAGAAAAACATCACGGGGTGGTGCGCATTGTATGGGTGTGTGTTACGTTAGATTCACTAGTAGGAGTGAGAAAAACATCACGGGGTGGTGCGCATTGTATGGGTGTGTGTTACATTACATTCACTAGTAGGAGTGAGAAAAACATCACGGGGTGGTGCGCATTGCACGGGTGTGTGTTACATTACATTCACTAGTAGGAGTCAGAAAAACATCACGGGGTGGTGCGCATTGTATGGGTGTGTGTTACATTACATTCACTAGTAGGAGTCAGAAAAACATCACGGGGTGGTGCGCATTGTATGGGTGTGTGTTACATTACATTCACTAGTAGGAGTGAGAAAAACATCACGGGGTGGTGCGCATTGTATGGGTGTGTGTTACATTACATTCACTAGTAGGAGTGAGAAAAACATCACGGGGTGGTGCGCATCGAATGGGTGTGTGTTACATTACATTCACTAGTAGGAGTGAGAAAAACATCACGGGGTGGTGCGCATTGTATGGGTGTGTGTTACATTAGATTCACTAGTAGGAGTGAGAAAAACATCACGGGGTGGTGCGCATTGTATGGGTGTGTGTTACATTACATTCACTAGTAGGAGTCAGAAAAACATCACGGGGTGGTGCGCATTGTATGGGTGTGTGTTACATTACATTCACTAGTAGGAGTGAGAAAAACATCACGGGGTGGTGCGCATTGTATGGGTGTGTGTTACATTACATTCACTAGTAGGAGTGAGAAAAACATCACGGGGTGGTGCGCATTGTATGGGTGTGTGTTACATTACATTCACTAGTAGGAGTGAGAAAAACATCACGGGGTGGTGCGCATTGTATGGGTGTGTGTTACATTAGATTCACTAGTAGGAGTGAGAAAAACATCACGGGGTGGTGCGCATTGAATGGGTGTGTGTTACATTACATTCACTAGTAGGAGTGAGAAAAACATCACGGGGTGGTGCGCATTGTATGGGTGTGTGTTACATTAGATTCACTAGTAGGCGTGAGAAAAACATCACGGGGTGGTGCGCATCGAATGGGTGTGTGTTACATTACATTCACTAGTAGGCGTGAGAAAAACATCACGGTGTGGTGCGCATTGTATTGGTGTTTTTTACATTACATTCACTAGTAGGCGTGAGAAAAACATCACGGGGTCGTGCGCATTGTATGGGTGTGTGTTACATTACATTCACTAGTAGGAGTGAGAAAAACATCACGGTGTGGTGCGCATTGTATGGGTGTGTGTTACATTACATTCACTAGTAGGAGTGAGAAAAACATCACGGGGTGGTGCGCATTGTATGGGTGTTTGTTACATTAGATTCACTAGTAGGAGTGAGAAAAACATCACGGGGTGGTGCGCATTGTATGGGTGTGTGTTACATTACATTCACTAGTAGGAGTCAGAAAAACATCACGGGGTGGTGCGCATTGTATGGGTGTGTGTTACATTACATTCACTAGTAGGAGTGAGAAAAACATCACGGGGTGGTGCGCTTTGTATGGGTGTGTGTTACATTACATTCACTAGTAGGAGTGAGAAAAACATCACTGGGTGGTGCGCATTGTATGGGTGTGTGTTACATTACATTCACTAGTAGGAGTGAGAAACACATCACGGGGTGGTGCGCATTGTATGGCTGTGTGTTACATTACATACACTAGTAGGAGTGAGAAAAACATCACGGGGTGGTGCGCATTGTATGGGTGTGTGTTACATTACATTCACTAGTAGGAGTGAGAAAAACATCACGGGGTGGTGCGCATTGTATGGGTGTGGGTTATATTACATTCACTACTAGGAGTGAGAAAAACATCACGGGGTGATGCGAATTGTATGGGTGTGTGTTACATTACATTCACTAGTAGGAGCGAGAAAAACATCACGGGGTGGTGCGCATTGTACGGGTGTGTGTTACATTACATTCACTAGTAGGAGTGAGAAAAATATCACGGGTTGGAGCGCATTGTACGGGTGTGTGTTACATTACATTCACTAGTAGGAGTGAGAAAAACATCACGGGGTGGTGCGCATTGTACGGCTGTGTGTTACATTACATTCACTAGTAGGAGTGAGAAAAACATCACGGGGTGGTGTGCATTGTACGGGTCTGTGTTACATTACATTCACTAGTAGGAGTGAGAAAAACATCACGGGGTGGTGCGCATTGTATGGGTGTGTGTTACATTACATTCACTAGTAGGAGTGAGAAAAACATCACGGGGTGGTGCGCATTGTATGGGGGTGTGTTACATTAGATTCACTAGTAGGAGTGAGAAAAACATAACGGGGTGGTGCGCATTGTATGCGTGTGTGTTACATTACATTCACTAGTAGAAGTGAGAAAAACATCACGGGGTGGTGCGCATTGTATGGGTGTGTGTTACATTACATTCACTAGTAGCAGTGAGAAAAACATCATGGGGTGGTGCGCATTGTATGGGTGTGTGTTACATTACATTCACTAGTAGGAGTGAGAAAAACATCACGGGGTGGTGCGCATTGTATGGGTGTGTGTTACATTACATTCACTAGTAGGAGTGAGAAAAACATCACGGGGTGGTGCGCATTGTATGGGTGTGTGTTACATTACATTCACTAGTAGCAGTGAGAAAAACATCACGGGATGGTGCGCATTGTATGGGTGTGTGTTACATTACATTCACTAGTAGGAGTGAGAAAAACATCACGGGGTGGTGCGCATTGTATGGGTGTGTGTTACATTACATACACTAGTAGGAGTCAGAAAAACATCACGGGGTGGTGCGCATTGTATGGGTGTGTGTTACATTTCATTCACTAGTAGGAGCGAGAAAAACATCACGGGGCGGTGCACATTGTATGGGTGTGTGTTACATTACATTCACTAGTAGGAGCGAGAAAAACATCATGGGGCGATTCGCATTGTATGGGTGTGTGTTACATTACATTCACTAGTAGGAGTGAGAAAAACATCACGGGGTGTTGCGCATTGTATGGGTGTGTGTTACATTACATTCACTAGTAGGAGTGAGAAAAACATCACGGGGTGGTGCGCATTGTATGGGTGTGTGTTACATTACATTCACTAGTAGGAGTGAGAAAAACATCACGGGGTGGTGCGCATTGTATGGGTGTGTGTTACATTACATTCACTAGTAGGAGTGAGAAAAACGTCACGGGGTGGTGCGCATTGTATGGGTGTGTGTTACATTACATTCACTAGTAGGAGTGAGAAAAACATCACGGGGTGGTGCGCATTGTATGGGTGTGTGTTACATTACATTCACTAGTAGGAGTCAGAAAAACATCACGGGGTGGTGCGCATTGTATGGGTGTGTGTTAGATTACATTCACTAGTAGGAGTGAGAAAAACATCACGGGGTGGTGCGCATTGTATGGGTGTGTGTTACATTACATTCACTAGTAGGAGTGAGAAAAACATCACGGGGTGGTGCCCATTGTATGGGTGTGTGTTACATTACATTCACTAGTAGCAGTGAGAAAAACATCACGGGATGGTGCGCATTGTATGGGTGTGTGTTACATTACATTCACTAGTAGGAGTGAGAAAAACATCACGGAGTGGTGCGCATTGTACGGGTGTTTGTTACATTAGATTCACTAGTAGGATTGAGAAAATCATCACGGGGTGGTGCGCATTGTACGGGTGTGTGTTACATTACATTCACTAGTAGGATTGAGAAAATCATCACGGGGTGGTGCGCATTGTACGGGTGTGTGTTACATTACATTCACTAGTAGGAGTGAGAAAAACATCACGGGGTGGTGCGCATTGTACGGGTGTGTGTTACATTACATTCACTAGTAGGAGCGAGAAAAACATCACGGGGCGGTGCGCATTGTATGGCTGTGTGTTACATTTCATTCACTAGTAGGAGCGAGAAAAACATCACGGGGCGGTGCGCATTGTATGGGTGTGTGTTACATTACATTCACTAGTAGGAGCGAGAAAAACATCACGGGGCGGTGCGCATTGTATGGGTGTGTGTTACATTACATTCACTAGTAGGAGCGAGAAAAACATCACGGGGCGGTTCGCATTGTATGGGTGTGTGTTACATTACATTCACTAGTAGGAGCGAGAAAAACATCACGGGGTGGTGCGCATTGAATGGGTGTGTGTTACATTACATTCACTAGTAGGAGCGAGAAAAACATCACGGGGTGGTGCGCATTGTATGGGTGTGTGTTACATTACATTCACTAGTAGGAGTCAGAAAAACATCACGGGGTGGTGCGCATTGTATGGGTGTGTGTTACATTACATTCACTAGTAGGAGTCAGAAAAACATCACGGGGTGGTGCGCATTGTATGGGTGTGTGTTACATTACATTCACTAGTAGGAGTCAGAAAAACATCACGGGGTGGTGCGCATTGTATGGGTGTGTGTTACATTACATTGACTAGAAGGAGTGAGAAAAACATCACGGGGTGGTGCGCATTGTATGGGTGTGTGTTACATTACATTCACTAGTAGGAGTGAGAAAAACATCACGGGGTGGTGCGCATTGTATGGGTGTGTGTTACATTACATTCACTAGTAGGAGTCAGAAAAACATCACGGGGTGGTGCGCATTGTATGGGTGTGTGTTACATTACATTCACTAGTAGGAGTCAGAAAAACATCTCGGGGTGGTGCGCTTTGTATGGGTGTGTGTTACATTAGATTCACTAGTAGGAGTGAGAAAAACATCACGGGGTGGTGCGCATTGTATGGGTGTGTGTTACATTACATTCACTAGTAGGAGTGAGAAAAACATCACGGGGTGGTGCGCATTGTATGGGTGTGTGTTACATTACATTCACTAGTAGGAGTCAGAAAAACATCTCGGGGTGGTGCGCATTGTATGGGTGTGTGTTACATTAGATTCACTAGTAGGAGTGAGAAAAACATCACGGGGTGGTGCGCATTGTATGGGTGTGTGTTACATTACATTCACTAGTAGGAGTGAGAAAAACATCACGGGGTGGTGCGCATTGTATGGGTGTGTGTTACATTAGATTCACTATTAGGAGTGAGAAAAACATCACGGGGTGGTGGGCATTGTATGTGTGTGTGTTACATTACATTCACTAGTAGGAGTGAGAAAAACATCACGGGGTGGTGCGCATTGTATGGGTGTTTGTTACATTAGATTCACTAGTAGGAGTGAGAAAAACATCACGGGGTGGTGCGCATTGTATGGGTGTGTGTTACATTACATTCACTAGTAGGAGTGAGAAAAACATCACGGGGTGGTGCGCATTGTATGGGTGTGTGTTACATTAGATTCACTAGTAGGAGTGAGAAAAACATCACGGGGTGGTGCGCATTGTATGGGTGTGTGTTACATTACATTCACTAGTAGGAGTGAGAAAAACATCACGGGGTGGTGCGCATTGTATGGGTGTGTGTTACATTACATTCACTAGTAGGAGTGAGAAAAACATCACAGGGTGGTGCGCATTGTATGGGTGTGTGTTACATTACATTCACTAGTAGGAGTGAGAAAAACATCTCGGGGCGGTGCGCATTGTATGGGTGTGTGTTACATTACATTCACTAGTAGGAGCGAGAAAAACATCACGGGGCGGTGCGCATTGTATGGGTGTGTGTTACATTACATTCACTAGTAGGAGCGAGAAAAACATCACGGGGCGGTGCGCATTGTATGGGTGTGTGTTACATTACATTCACTAGTAGGAGCGAGAAATACATCACGGGGCGGTGCGCATTGTATGGGTGTGTGTTAAATTACATTCACTAGTAGGAGCGAGAAAAACATCACGGGGCGGTGCGCATTGTATGGGTGTGTGTTACATTACATTCACTAGTAGGAGTGAGAAAAACATCACGGGGTGGTGCGCATTGTATGGGTGTGTGTTACATTACAGTCACTAGTAGGAGTGAGAAAAACATCACGGGGTGGTGCGCATTGTATGGGTGTGTGTTACATTAGATTCACTAGTAGGAGTGAGAAAAACATCACGGGGTGGTGCGCATTGTATGGGTGTGTGTTACCTTAGATTCACTAGTAGGAGTGAGAAAAACATCACGGGGTGGTGCGCATTGTATGGGTGTGTGTTACATTAGATTCACTAGTAGGAGTGAGAAAAACATCACGGGGTGGTGCGCATTGTATGGGTGTGTGTTACATTAGATTCACTAGTAGGAGTGAGAAAAACATCACGGGGTGGTGCGCATTGTATGGGTGTGTGTTACATTAGATTCACTAGTAGGAGTGAGAAAAACATCACGGGGTGGTGCGCATTGTATGGGTGTGTGTTACATTAGATTCACTAGTAGGAGTGAGAAAAACATCACGGGGTGGTGCGCATTGTATGGGTGTGTGTTACATTACATTCACTAGTAGGAGTGAGAAAAACATCACGGGGTGGTGCGCATTGTATGGGTGTGTGTTACATTAGATTCACTAGTAGGAGTGAGAAAAACATCACGGGGTGGTGCGCATTGTATGGGTGTGTGTTACATTAGATTCACTAGTAGGAGTGAGAAAAACATCACGGGGTGGTGCGCATTGTATGGGTGTGTGTTACATTACATTCACTAGTAGGAGTGAGAAAAACATCACGGGGTGGTGCGCATTGTATGGGTGTGTGTTACATTACATTCACTAGTAGGAGTGAGAAAAACATCACGGGGTGGTGCTCATTGTATGGGTGTGTGTTACATTACATTCACTAGTAGGAGTGAGAAAAACATCACGGGGTGGTGCGCATTGTATGGGTGTGTGTTACATTACATTCACTAGTAGGAGCGAGAAAAACATCACGGGGCGGTGCGCATTGTATGGGTGTGTGTTACATTACATTCACTAGTAGGAGTGAGAAAAACATCACGGGGCGCTGCGCATTGTATGGGTGTGTGTTACATTACATTCACTAGTAGGAGTGAGAAAAACATCACGGGGTGGTGCGCATTGTATGGGTGTGTGTTACATTACATTCACTAGTAGGAGTGAGAAAAACATCACGGGGTGGTGCGCATTGTATGGGTGTGTGTTACATTACATTCACTAGTAGGAGTGAGAAAAACATCACGGGGTGGTGCGCATTGCATGGGTGTGTGTTACATTAGATTCACTAGTAGGAGTGAGAAAAACATCACGGGGTGGTGCGCAATGTATGGGTGTGTGTTACATTACATTCACTAGTAGGAGTCAGAAAAACATCACAGGGTGGTGCGCATTGTATGGGTGTGTGTTACATTACATTCACTAGTAGGAGTGAGAAAAACATCACGGGGTGGTGCGCATTGTATGGGTGTGTGTTACATTATATTCACTAGTAGGAGCGAGAAAAACATCACGGGGCGGTGCGCATTGTATGGGTGTGTGTTACATTACATTCACAAGTAGGAGCGAGAAAAACATCACGGGGCGGTGCGCATTTTATGGGTGTGTGTTACATTACATTCACTAGTAGGAGCGAGAAAAACATCACGGGGCGGTGCGCATTGTATGGGTGTGTGTTACATTACATTCACTAGTAGGAGCGAGAAAAACATCACGGGGCGGTGCGCATTGTATGGGTGTGTGTTACATTACGTTCACTAGTAGGAGCGAGAAAAACATCACGGGGCGGTGCGCATTGTATGGGTGTGTGTTACATTAAATTCACTAGTAGGAGCGAGAAAAACATCACGGGGTGGTGCGCATTGTATGGGTGTGTGTTACATTAGATTCACTAGTATTAGTGAGAAAAACATCACGGGGTGGTGCGCATTGTATGGGTGTGTGTTACATTAAATTCACTAGTAGGAGTGAGAAAAACATCACGGGGTGGTGCGCATTGTATGGGTGTGTGTTACATTACATTCACTAGTAGGAGTGAGAAAAACATCACGGGGTGGTGCGCATTGTATGGGTGTGTGTTACATTAAATTCACTAGTAGGAGTGAGAAAAACATCACGGGGTGGTGCGCATTGTATGGGTGTGTGTTACATTAAATTCACTAGTAGGAGTGAGAAAAACATCACGGGGTGGTGCGCATTGTATGGGTGTGTGTTACATTAAATTCACTAGTAGGAGTGAGAAAAACATCACGGGGTGGTGCGCATTGTATGGGTGTGTGTTACATTAAATTCACTAGTAGGAGTGAGAAAAACATCACGGGGTGGTGCGCATTGTATGGGTGTGTGTTACATTACTTTCACTAGTAGGAGTGAGAAAAACATCATGGGGTGGTGCGCATTGTATGGGTGTGTGTTACATTACATTCACTAGTAGGAGTGAGAAAAACATCTCGGGGTGGTGCGCATTGTATGGGTGTGTGTTACATTACATTCACTAGTACGAGTGAGAAATACATCACGGGGTGGTGCGCATTGTATGGGTGTGTGTTACATTAGATTCACTAGTAGGAGTGAGAAAATCATCATGGGGTGGTGCGCATTGTATGGGTGTGTGTTACATTACATTCACTAGTAGGAGCGAGAAAAACATCACGGGCGGTGCGCATTGTATGGGTGTGTGTTACATTACATTCACTAGTAGGAGTGAGAAAAACATCACGGGGTGGTGCGCATTGTATGGGTGTGTGTTCCATTAGATTCACTAGTAGGAGTGAGAAAAACATCACGGGGTGGTGCGCATTGTATGGGTGTGTGTTACATTACATTCACTAGTAGGAGTGAGAAAAACATCACGGGGTGGTGCGCATTGAATGGGTGTGTTTTACATTACATTCACTAGTAGGAGTGAGAAAAACATCACGGGGTGGTGCGCATTGTATGGGTGTGTGTTATATTACATTCACTATTAGGAGTGAGAAAAACATCACGGGGTGGTGCGCATTGTATGGGTGTGTGTTACATTAGATTCACTAGTAGGAGTGAGAAAAACATCACGGGGTGGTGCGCATTGTATGGGTGTGTGTTACATTAGATTCACTAGTAGGAGTGAGAAAATCATCACGGGGTGGTGCGCATTGTATGGGTGTGTGTTACAGTACATTCACTAGTAGGAGCGAGAAAAACATCACGGGGTGTTGCGCATTGTATGGGTGTGTGTTACAGTACATTCACTAGTAGGAGCGAGAAAAGCATCACGGGGCGGTGCGCATTGTATGGGTGTGTGTTACATTACATCCACTAGTAGGAGCGAGAAAAACATCACGGTGCGGTGCGCATTGTATGGGTGTGTGTTACATTACATCCACTAGTAGGAGCGAGAAAAACATCACGGGGCGGTGTGCATTGTATGGGTGTGTGTTACATTACATTCACTAGTAGGAGCGAGAAAAACATCACGGGGCGGTGCGCATTGTATGGGTGTGTGTTACATTACATTCACTAGTAGGAGCGAGAAAAACATCACGGGGCGGTGCGCATTGTATGGGTGTGTGTTACATTACATTCACTAGAAGGAGCGAGAAAAACATCACGGGGCGGTGCGCATTGTATGGGTGTGTGTTACATTACATTCACTAGTAGGAGTGAGAAAAACATCACGGGGTGGTGCGCATTGTATGGGTGTGTGTTACATTACATTCACTAGTAGGAGTGAGAAAAACATCACGGGGTGGTGCGCATTGTATGGGTGTGTGTTACATTACATTCACTAGTAGGAGTGAGAAAAACATCACGGGGTGGTGCGCATTGTATGGGTGTGTGTTACATTACATTCACTAGTAGGAGTCAGAAAAACATCACGGGGTGGTGCGCATTGTATGGGAGTGTGTTACATTACATTCACTAGTAGGAGTGAGAAAAACATCACGGGGTGGTGCGCAATGTATGGGTGTGTGTTACATTACATTCACTAGTAGGAGTGAGAAAAACATCACGGGGTGGTGCGCATTGTATGGGTGTCTGTTACATTACATTCACTAGTAGCAGTGAGAAAAACATCACGGGATGGTGCGCATTGTATGGGTGTGTGTTACATTACATTCACTAGTAGGAGTGAGAAAAACATCACGGGGTGGTGCGCATTGTACGGGTGTTTGTTACATTAGATTCACTAGTAGGATTGAGAAAATCATCACGGGGTGGTGCGCATTGTACGGGTGTGTGTTACATTACATTCACAAGTAGGATTGAGAAAATCATCACGGGGTGGTGCGCATTGTACGGGTGTGTGTTACATTACATTCACTAGTAGGAGTGAGAAAAACATCACGGGGTGGTGCGCATTGAATGGGTGTGTTTTACATTACATTCACTAGTAGGAGTGAGAAAAACATTACGGGGTGGTGCGCATTGTATGGGTGTGTGTTACATTACATTCACTATTAGGAGTGAGAAAAACATCACGGGGTGGTGCGCATTGTATGGGTGTGTGTTACATTAGATTCACTAGTAGGAGTGAGAAAAACATCACGGGGTGGTGCGCATTGTATGGGTGTGTGTTACATTAGATTCACTAGTAGGAGTGAGAAAATCATCACGGGGTGGTGCGCATTGTATGGGTGTGTGTTACAGTACATTCACTAGTAGGAGCGAGAAAAACATCACGGGGTGTTGCGCATTGTATGGGTGTGTGTTACAGTACATTCACTAGTAGGAGCGAGAAAAACATCACGGGGCGGTGCGCATTGTATGGGTGTGTGTTACATTACATCCACTAGTAGGAGCGAGAAAAACATCACGGGGCGGTGCGCATTGTATGGGTGTGTGTTACATTACATCCACTAGTAGGAGCGAGAAAAACATCACGGGGCGGTGCGCATTGTATGGGTGTGTGTTACATTACATTCACTAGTAGGAGCGAGAAAAACATCACGGGGCGGTGCGCATTGTATGGGTGTGTGTTACATTACATTCACTAGTAGGAGCGAGAAAAACATCACGGGGCGGTGCGCATTGTATGGGTGTGTGTTACATTACATTCACTAGTAGGAGCGAGAAAAACATCACGGGGCGGTGCGCATTGTATGGGTGTGTGTTACATTACATTCACTAGTAGGAGTGAGAAAAACATCACGGGGTGGTGCGCATTGTATGGGTGTGTGTTACATTACATTCACTAGTAGGAGTGAGAAAAACATCACGGGGTGGTGCGCATTGTATGGGTGTGTGTTACATTACATTCACTAGTAGGAGTGAGAAAAACATCACGGGGTGGTGCGCATTGTATGGGTGTGTGTTACATTACATTCACTAGTAGGAGTCAGAAAAACATCACGGGGTGGTGCGCATTGTATGGGAGTGTGTTACATTACATTCACTAGTAGGAGTGAGAAAAACATCACGGGGTGGTGCGCATTGTATGGGTGTGTGTTACATTACATTCACTAGTAGGAGTGAGAAAAACATCACGGGGTGGTGCGCATTGTATGGGTGTGTGTTACATTACATTCACTAGTAGCAGTGAGAAAAACATCACGGGATGGTGCGCATTGTATGGGTGTGTGTTACATTACATTCACTAGTAGGAGTGAGAAAAACATCACGGGGTGGTGCGCATTGTACGGGTGTTTGTTACATTAGATTCACTAGTAGGATTGAGAAAATCATCACGGGGTGGTGCGCATTGTACGGGTGTGTGTTACATTACATTCACAAGTAGGATTGAGAAAATCATCACGGGGTGGTGCGCATTGTACGGGTGTGTGTTACATTACATTCACTAGTAGGAGTGAGAAAAACATCACGGGGTGGTGCGCATTGTATGGGTGTGTGTTACATTACATTCACTAGTAGGAGCGAGAAAAACATCACGGGGCGGTGCGCATTGTATGGGTGTGTGTTACATTACATTCACTAGTAGGAGTGAGAAAAACATCACGGGGTGGTGCGCATTGTATGGGTGTGTGTTACATTACATTCACTAGTAGCAGTGAGAAAAACATCACGGGATGGTGCGCATTGTATGGGTGTGTGTTACATTTCATTCACTAGTAGGAGCGAGAAAAACATCACGGGGCGGTGCGCATTGTATGGGTGTGTGTTACATTACATTCACTAGTAGGAGTGAGAAAAACATCACGGGGCGCTGCGCATTGTATGGGTGTGTGTTACATTACATTCACTAGTAGGAGTGAGAAAAACATCACGGGATGGTGCGCATTGTATGGGTGTGTGTTACATTACATTCACTAGTAGGAGTGAGAAAAACATCCCGGGGTGGTGCGCATTGTATGGGTGTGTGTTACATTACATTCACTAGTAGGAGTGAGAAAAACATCACGGGGTGGTGCGCATTGCATGGGTGTGTGTTACATTAGATTCACTAGTAGGAGTGAGAAAAACATCACGGGGTGGTGCGCAATGTATGGGTGTGTGTTACATTACATTCACTAGTAGGAGTCAGAAAAACATCACAGGGTGGTGCGCATTGTATGGGTGTGTGTTACATTACATTCACTAGTAGGAGTGAGAAAAACATCACGGGGTGGTGCGCATTGTATGGGTGTGTGTTACATTACATTCACTAGTAGGAGCGAGAAAAACATCACGGGGCGGTGCGCATTGTATGGGTGTGTGTTACATTACATTCACAAGTAGGAGCGAGAAAAACATCACGGGGCGGTGCGCATTTTATGGGTGTGTGTTACATTACATTCACTAGTAGGAGCGAGAAAAACATCACGGGGCGGTGCGCATTGTATGGGTGTGTGTTACATTACATTCACTAGTAGGAGCGAGAAAAACATCACGGGGCGGTGCGCATTGTATGGGTGTGTGTTACATTACATTCACTAGTAGGAGCGAGAAAAACATCACGGGGCGGTGCGCATTGTATGGGTGTGTGTTACATTAAATTCACTAGTAGGAGCGAGAAAAACATCACGGGGTGGTGCGCATTGTATGGGTGTGTGTTACATTAGATTCACTAGTATTAGTGAGAAAAACATCACGGGGTGGTGCGCATTGTATGGGTGTTTGTTACATTAAATTCACTAGTAGGAGTGAGAAAAACATCACGGGGTGGTGCGCATTGTATGGGTGTGTGTTACATTACATTCACTAGTAGGAGTGAGAAAAACATCACGGGGTGGTACGCATTGTATGGGTGTGTGTTACATTAAATTCACTAGTAGGAGTGAGAAAAACATCACGGGGTGGTGCGCATTGTATGGGTGTGTGTTACATTAAATTCACTAGTAGGAGTGAGAAAAACATCACGGGGTGGTGCGCATTGTATGGGTGTGTGTTACATTAAATTCACTAGTAGGAGTGAGAAAAACATCACGGGGTGGTGCGCATTGTATGGGTGTGTGTTACATTAAATTCACTAGTAGGAGTGAGAAAAACATCACGGGGTGGTGCGCATTGTATGGGTGTGTGTTACATTACATTCACTAGTAGGAGTGAGAAAAACATCACGGGGTGGTGCGCATTGTATGGGTGTGTGTTACATTACATTCACTAGTACGAGTGAGAAAAACATCACGGGGTGGTGCGCATTGTATGGGTGTGTGTTACATTAGATTCACTAGTAGGAGTGAGAAAATCATCATGGGGTGGTGCGCATTGTATGGGTGTGTGTTACATTACATTCACGAGTAGGAGCGAGAAAAACATCACGGGGCGGTGCGCATTGTATGGGTGTGTGTTACATTACATTCACTAGTAGGAGTGAGAAAAACATCACGGGGTGGTGCGCATTGTATGGGTGTGTGTTCCATTAGATTCACTAGTAGGAGTGAGAAAAACATCACGGGGTGGTGCGCATTGTATGGGTGTGTGTTACATTACATTCACTAGTAGGAGTGAGAAAAACATCACGGGGTGGTGCGCATTGTATGGGTGTGTGTTACATTACATTCACTAGTAGCAGTGAGAAAAACATCACGGGATGGTGCGCATTGTATGGCTGTGTGTTACATTACATTCACTAGTAGGAGTGAGAAAAACATCACGGGGTGGTGCGCATTGTACGGGTGTTTGTTACATTAGATTCACTAGTAGGATTGAGAAAATCATCACGGGGTGGTGCGCATTGTACGGGTGTGTGTTACATTACATTCACAAGTAGGATTGAGAAAATCATCACGGGGTGGTGCGCATTGTACGGGTGTGGGTTACATTACATTCACTAGTAGGAGTGAGAAAAACATCACGGGGTGGTGCGCATTGAATGGGTGTGTTTTACATTACATTCACTAGTAGGAGTGAGAAAAACATCACGGGGTGGTGCGCATTGTATGGGTGTGTGTTACATTACATTCACTATTAGGAGTGAGAAAAACATCACGGGGTGGTACGCATTGTATGGGTGTGTGTTACATTAGATTCACTAGTAGGAGTGAGAAAAACATCACGGGGTGGTGCGCATTGTATGGGTGTGTGTTACATTAGATTCACTAGTAGGAGTGAGAAAATCATCACGGGGTGGTGCGCATTGTATGGGTGTGTGTTACATTACATTCACTAGTAGGAGCGAGAAAAACATCACGGGGCGGTGCGCATTGTATGGGTGTGTGTTACATTACATTCACTAGTAGGAGCGAGAAAAACATCATGGGGCGGTGCGCATTGTATGGGTGTGTGTTACATTACATTCACTAGTAGGAGTGAGAAAAACATCACGGGGTGGTGCGCATTGTATGGGTGTGTGTTACATTACATTCACTAGTAGGAGTGAGAAAAACATCACGGGGTGGTGCGCATTGTACGGGTGTTTGTTACATTAGATTCACTAGTA
Source organism: Cavia porcellus (assembly GCF_034190915.1). Lineage (NCBI taxonomy): Eukaryota > Metazoa > Chordata > Mammalia > Rodentia > Caviidae > Cavia > Cavia porcellus. The sequence continues at coordinate 168,888 of NW_026947762.1, read as the reverse complement.
GGATTGAGAAAATCATCACGGGGTGGTGCGCATTGTACGGGTGTGTGTTACATTACATTCACAAGTAGGATTGAGAAAATCATCACGGGGTGGTGCGCATTGTACGGGTGTGTGTTACATTACATTCACTAGTAGGAGTGAGAAAAACATCACGGGGTGGTGCGCATTGTATGGGTGTGTGTTACATTACATTCACTAGTAGGAGCGAGAAAAACATCACGGGGAGGTGCGCATTGTATGGGTGTGTGTTACATTACATTCACTAGTAGGAGTGAGAAAAACATCACGGGGTGGTGCGCATTGTATGGGTGTGTGTTACATTACATTCACTAGTAGCAGTGAGAAAAACATCACGGGATGGTGCGCATTGTATGGGTGTGTGTTACATTTCATTCACTAGTAGGAGCGAGAAAAACATCACGGGGCGGTGCGCATTGTATGGGTGTGTGTTACATTACATTCACTAGTAGGAGTGAGAAAAACATCACGGGGCGCTGCGCATTGTATGGGTGTGTGTTACATTACATTCACTAGTAGGAGTGAGAAAAACATCACGGGGTGGTGCGCATTGTATGGGTGTGTGTTACATTACATTCACTAGTAGGAGTGAGAAAAACATCACGGGGTGGTGCGCATTGTATGGGTGTGTGTTACATTACATTCACTAGTAGGAGTGAGAAAAACATCACGGGGTGGTGCGCATTGCATGGGTGTGTGTTACATTAGATTCACTAGTAGGAGTGAGAAAAACATCACGGGGTGGTGCGCAATGTATGGGTGTGTGTTACATTACATTCACTAGTAGGAGTCAGAAAAACATCACAGGGTGGTGCGCATTGTATGGGTGTGTGTTACATTACATTCACTAGTAGGAGTGAGAAAAACATCACGGGGTGGTGCGCATTGTATGGGTGTGTGTTACATTACATTCACTAGTAGGAGCGAGAAAAACATCACGGGGCGGTGCGCATTGTATGGGTGTGTGTTACATTACATTCACAAGTAGGAGCGAGAAAAACATCACGGGGCGGTGCGCATTTTATGGGTGTGTGTTACATTACATTCACTAGTAGGAGCGAGAAAAACATCACGGGGCGGTGCGCATTGTATGGGTGTGTGTTACATTACATTCACTAGTAGGAGCGAGAAAAACATCACGGGGCGGTGCGCATTGTATGGGTGTGTGTTACATTACATTCACTAGTAGGAGCGAGAAAAACATCACGGGGCGGTGCGCATTGTATGGGTGTGTGTTACATTAAATTCACTAGTAGGAGCGAGAAAAACATCACGGGGTGGTGCGCATTGTATGGGTGTGTGTTACATTAGATTCACTAGTATTAGTGAGAAAAACATCACGGGGTGGTGCGCATTGTATGGGTGTTTGTTACATTAAATTCACTAGTAGGAGTGAGAAAAACATCACGGGGTGGTGCGCATTGTATGGGTGTGTGTTACATTACATTCACTAGTAGGAGTGAGAAAAACATCACGGGGTGGTACGCATTGTATGGGTGTGTGTTACATTAAATTCACTAGTAGGAGTGAGAAAAACATCACGGGGTGGTGCGCATTGTATGGGTGTGTGTTACATTAAATTCACTAGTAGGAGTGAGAAAAACATCACGGGGTGGTGCGCATTGTATGGGTGTGTGTTACATTAAATTCACTAGTAGGAGTGAGAAAAACATCACGGGGTGGTGCGCATTGTATGGGTGTGTGTTACATTAAATTCACTAGTAGGAGTGAGAAAAACATCACGGGGTGGTGCGCATTGTATGGGTGTGTGTTACATTACTTTCACTAGTAGGAGTGAGAAAAACATCACGGGGTGGTGCGCATTGTATGGGTGTGTGTTACATTACATTCACTAGTAGGAGTGAGAAAAACATCACGGGGTGGTGCGCATTGTATGGGTGTGTGTTACATTACATTCACTAGTACGAGTGAGAAAAACATCACGGGGTGGTGCGCATTGTATGGGTGTGTGTTACATTAGATTCACTAGTAGGAGTGAGAAAATCATCATGGGGTGGTGCGCATTGTATGGGTGTGTGTTACATTACATTCACTAGTAGGAGCGAGAAAAACATCACGGGGCGGTGCGCATTGTATGGGTGTGTGTTACATTACATTCACTAGTAGGAGTGAGAAAAACATCACGGGGTGGTGCGCATTGTATGGGTGTGTGTTCCATTAGATTCACTAGTAGGAGTGAGAAAAACATCACGGGGTGGTGCGCATTGTATGGGTGTGTGTTACATTACATTCACTAGTAGGAGTGAGAAAAACATCACGGGGTGGTGCGCATTGTATGGGTGTGTGTTACATTACATTCACTAGTAGCAGTGAGAAAAACATCACGGGATGGTGCGCATTGTATGGGTGTGTGTTACATTACATTCACTAGTAGGAGTGAGAAAAACATCACGGGGTGGTGCGCATTGTACGGGTGTTTGTTACATTAGATTCACTAGTAGGATTGAGAAAATCATCACGGGGTGGTGCGCATTGTACGGGTGTGTGTTACATTACATTCACAAGTAGGATTGAGAAAATCATCACGGGGTGGTGCGCATTGTACGGGTGTGTGTTACATTACATTCACTAGTAGGAGTGAGAAAAACATCACGGGGTGGTGCGCATTGAATGGGTGTGTTTTACATTACATTCACTAGTAGGAGTGAGAAAAACATCACGGGGTGGTGCGCATTGTATGGGTGTGTGTTACATTACATTCACTATTAGGAGTGAGAAAAACATCACGGGGTGGTGCGCATTGTATGGGTGTGTGTTACATTAGATTCACTAGTAGGAGTGAGAAAAACATCACGGGGTGGTGCGCATTGTATGGGTGTGTTTTACATTAGATTCACTAGTAGGAGTGAGAAAATCATCACGGGGTGGTGCGCATTGTATGGGTGTGTGTTACATTACATTCACTAGTAGGAGCGAGAAAAACATCACGGGGCGGTGCGCATTGTATGGGTGTGTGTTACATTACATTCACTAGTAGGAGCGAGAAAAACATCACGGGGCGGTGCGCATTGTATGGGTGTGTGTTACATTACATTCACTAGTAGGAGTGAGAAAAACATCACGGGGTGGTGCGCATTGTATGGGTGTGTGTTACATTACATTCACTAGTAGCAGTGAGAAAAACATCACGGGGTGGTGCGCATTGTATGGGTGTGTGTTACATTACATTCACTAGTAGGAGTGAGAAAAACATCACGGGGTGGTGCGCATTGTATGGGTGTGTGTTACATTACATTCACTAGTAGGAGTCAGAAAAACATCACGGGGTGGTGCGCATTGTATGGGAGTGTGTTACATTACATTCACTAGTAGGAGTGAGAAAAACATCACGGGGTGGTGCGCATTGTATGGGTGTGTGTTACATTACATTCACTAGTAGGAGTGAGAAAAACATCACGGGGTGGTGCGCATTGTATGGGTGTGTGTTACATTACATTCACTAGTAGCAGTGAGAAAAACATCACGGGATGGTGCGCATTGTATGGGTGTGTGTTACATTACATTCACTAGTAGGAGTGAGAAAAACATCACGGGGTGGTGCGCATTGTACGGGTGTTTGTTACATTAGATTCACTAGTAGGATTGAGAAAATCATCACGGGGTGGTGCGCATTGTACGGGTGTGTGTTACATTACATTCACAAGTAGGATTGAGAAAATCATCACGGGGTGGTGCGCATTGTACGGGTGTGTGTTACATTACATTCACTAGTAGGAGTGAGAAAAACATCACGGGGTGGTGCGCATTGTATGGGTGTGTGTTACATTACATTCACTAGTAGGAGCGAGAAAAACATCACGGGGCGGTGCGCATTGTATGGGTGTGTGTTACATTACATTCACTAGTAGGAGTGAGAAAAACATCACGGGGTGGTGCGCATTGTATGGGTGTGTGTTACATTACATTCACTAGTAGCAGTGAGAAAAACATCACGGGATGGTGCGCATTGTATGGGTGTGTGTTACATTTCATTCACTAGTAGGAGCGAGAAAAACATCACGGGGCGGTGCGCATTGTATGGGTGTGTGTTACATTACATTCACTAGTAGGAGCGAGAAAAACATCACGGGGCGGTGCGCATTGTATGGGTGTGTGTTACATTACATTCACTAGTAGGAGCGAGAAAAACATCACGGGGCGGTTCGCATTGTATGGGTGTGTGTTACATTACATTCACTAGTAGGAGCGAGAAAAACATCACGGGGCGGTGCGCATTGTATGGGTGTGTGTTACATTACATTCACTAGTAGGAGCGAGAAAAACATCACGGGGTGGTGCGCATTGTATGGGTGTGTGTTACATTACATTCACTAGTAGGAGTGAGAAAATCATCACGGGGCGGTGCGCATTTTATGGGTGTGTGTTACATTACATTCACTAGTAGGAGTGAGAAAAACATCACGGGGCGGTGCGCATTGTAAGGGTGTTTGTTACATTAGATTCACTAGTAGGATTGAGAAAATCATCACGGGGTGGTGCGCATTGTACGGGTGTGTGTTACATTACATTCACTAGTAGGATTGAGAAAATCATCACGGGGTGGTGCGCATTGTACGGGTGTGTGTTACATTACATTCACTAGTAGGAGTGAGAAAAACATCACGGGGTGGTGCACATTGTATGGCTGTGTGTTACATTTCATTCACTAGTAGGAGCGAGAAAAACATCACGGGGCGGTGCGCATTGTATGGGTGTGTGTTACATTACATTCACTAGTAGGAGCGAGAAAAACATCACGGGGCGGTGCGCATTGTATGGGTGTGTGTTACATTACATTCACTAGTAGGAGCGAGAAAAACATCACGGGGCGGTTCGCATTGTATGGGTGTGTGTTACATTTCATTCACTAGTAGGAGCGAGAAAAACATCACGGGGCGGTGCGCATTGTATGGGTGTGTGTTACATTACATTCACTAGTAGGAGCGAGAAAAACATCACGGGGCGGTGCGCATTGTATGGGTGTGTGTTACATTACATACACTAGTAGGAGCGAGAAAAACATCACGGGGCGGTTCGCATTGTATGGGTGTGTGTTACATTACATTCACTAGGAGGAGCGAGAAAAACATCACGGGGCGGTGCGCATTGTATGGGTGTGTGTTACATTACATTCACTAGTAGGAGCGAGAAAAACATCACGGGGTGGTGCGCATTGTATGGGTGTGTGTTACATTACATTCACTAGTAGGAGTGAGAAAAACATCACGGGGTGGTGCGCATTGAATGGGTGTGTGTTACATTACATTCACTAGTAGGAGTGAGAAAAACATCACGGGGTGGTGCGCATTGTATGGGTGTGTGTTACATTAGATTCACTAGTAGGAGTGAGAAAAACATCACGGGGTGGTGCGCATTGTATGGGTGTGTGTTACATTAGATTCACTAGTAGGAGTGAGAAAAACATCACGGGGTGGTGCGCATTGTATGGGTGTGTGTTACATTAGATTCACTAGTAGGAGTGAGAAAATCATCACGGGGTGGTGCGCATTGTATGGGTGTGTGTTACATTACATTCACTAGTAGGAGTGAGAAAAACATCACGGGGTGGTGCGCATTGTACGGGTGTGTGTTACATTACATTCACTAGTAGGATTGAGAAAATCATCACGGGGTGGTGCGCATTGTACGGGTGTGTGTTACATTACATTCACTAGTAGGAGTGAGAAAAACATCACGGGGTGGTGCGCATTGTACGGGTGTGTGTTACATTACATTCACTAGTAGGAGCGAGAAAAACATCACGGGGCGGTGCGCATTGTATGGCTGTGTGTTACATTTCATTCACTAGTTGGAGCGAGAAAAACATCACGGGGCGGTGCGCATTGTATGGGTGTGTGTTACATTACATTCACTAGTAGGAGCGAGAAAAACATCACGGGGCGGTGCGCATTGTATGGGTGTGTGTTACATTACATTCACTAGTAGGAGCGAGAAAAACATCACGGGGCGGTTCGCATTGTATGGGTGTGTGTTACATTACATTCACTAGTAGGAGCGAGAAAAACATCACGGGGCGGTGCGCATTGTATGGGTGTGTGTTACATTACATTCACTAGTAGGAGCGAGAAAAACATCACGGGGCGGTGCGCATTGTATGGGTGTGTGTTACATTACATTCACTAGTAGGAGTGAGAAAAACATCACGGGGTGGTGCGCATTGTACGGGTGTGTGTTACATTACATTCACTAGTAGGAGCGAGAAAAACATCACGGGGCGGTGCGCATTGTATGGGTGTGTGTTACATTACATTCACTAGTAGGAGTGAGAAAAACATCACGGGGTGGTGCGCATTGTATGGGTGTGTGTTACATTACATTCACTAGTAGCAGTGAGAAAAACATCACGGGATGGTGCGCATTGTATGGGTGTGTGTTACATTTCATTCACTAGTAGGAGCGAGAAAAACATCACGGGGCGGTGCGCATTGTATGGGTGTGTGTTACATTACATTCACTAGTAGGAGCGAGAAAAACATCACGGGGCGGTGCGCATTGTATGGGTGTGTGTTACATTACATTCACTAGTAGGAGCGAGAAAAACATCACGGGGCGGTTCGCATTGTATGGGTGTGTGTTACATTACATTCACTAGTAGGAGCGAGAAAAACATCATGGGGCGGTGCGCATTGTATGGGTGTGTGCTACATTACATTCACTAGTAGGAGCGAGAAAAACATCACGGTGTGGTGCGCATTGTATGGGTGTGTGTTACATTACATTCACTAGTAGGAGTGAGAAAAACATCACGGGGTGGTGCGCATTTTATGGGTGTGTGTTACATTACATTCACTTGTAGGAGTGAGAAAAACATCACGGGGCGGTGCGCATTGTAAGGGTGTTTGTTACATTAGATTCACTAGTAGGATTGAGAAAATCATCACGGGGTGGTGCGCATTGTACGGGTGTGTGTTACATTACATTCACTAGTAGGATTGAGAAAATCATCACGGGGTGGTGCGCATTGTACGGGTGTGTGTTACATTACATTCACTAGTAGGAGTGAGAAAAACATCACGGGGTGGTGCGCATTGTATGGCTGTGTGTTACATTTCATTCACTAGTAGGAGCGAGAAAAACATCACGGGGCGGTGCGCATTGTATGGGTGTGTGTTACATTACATTCACTAGTAGGAGCGAGAAAAACATCACGGGGCGGTGCGCATTGTATGGGTGTGTGTTACATTACATTCACTAGTAGGAGCGAGAAAAACATCACGGGGCGGTTCGCATTGTATGGGTGTGTGTTACATTTCATTCACTAGTAGGAGCGAGAAAAACATCACGGGGCGGTGCGCATTGTATGGGTGTGTGTTACATTACATTCACTAGTAGGAGCGAGAAAAACATCACGGGGCGGTGCGCATTGTATGGGTGTGTGTTACATTACATTCACTAGTAGGAGCGAGAAAAACATCACGGGGCGGTTCGCATTGTATGGGTGTGTGTTACATTACATTCACTAGTAGGAGCGAGAAAAACATCACGGGGCGGTGCGCATTGTATGGGTGTGTGTTACATTACATTCACTAGTAGGAGCGAGAAAAACATCACGGGGTGGTGCGCATTGTATGGGTGTGTGTTACATTACATTCACTAGTAGGAGTGAGAAAAACATCACGGGGTGGTGCGCATTGAATGGGTGTGTGTTACATTACATTCACTAGTAGGAGTGAGAAAAACATCACGGGGTTGTGCGCATTGTATGGGTGTGTGTTACATTAGATTCACTAGTAGGAGTGAGAAAAACATCACGGGGTGGTGCGCATTGTATGGGTGTGTGTTACATTAGATTCACTAGTAGGAGTGAGAAATACATCACGGGGTGGTGCGCATTGTATGGGTGTGTGTTACATTAGATTCACTAGTAGGAGTGAGAAAATCATCACGGGGTGGTGCACATTGTATGGGTGTGTGTTACATTACATTCACTAGTAGGAGTGAGAAAAACATCACGGGGTGGTGCGCATTGTACGGGTGTGTGTTACATTACATTCACTAGTAGGATTGAGAAAATCATCACGGGGTGGTGCGCATTGTACGGGTGTGTGTTACATTACATTCACTAGTAGGAGTGAGAAAAACATCACGGGGTGGTGCGCATTGTACGGGTGTGTGTTACATTACATTCACTAGTAGGAGCGAGAAAAACATCACGGGGCGGTGCGCATTGTATGGCTGTGTGTTACATTTCATTCACTAGTCGGAGCGAGAAAAACATCACGGGGCGGTGCGCATTGTATGGGTGTGTGTTACATTACATTCACTAGTAGGAGCGAGAAAAACATCACGGGGCGGTGCGCATTGTATGTGTGTGTGTTACATTACATTCACTAGTAGGAGCGAGAAAAACATCACGGGGCGGTTCGCATTGTATGGGTGTGTGTTACATTACATTCACTAGTAGGAGCGAGAAAAACATCACGGGGCGGTGCGCATTGTATGGGTGTGTGTTACATTACATTCACTAGTAGGAGCGAGAAAAACATCACGGGGCGGTGCGCATTGTATGGGTGTGTGTTACATTACATTCACTAGTAGGAGTGAGAAAAACATCACGGGGTGGTGCGCATTGTATGGGTGTGTGTTACATTAGATTCACTATTAGGAGTGAGAAAAACATCACGGGGTGGTGCGCATTGTATGGGTGTGTGTTACATTAGATTCAATAGTAGGAGTGAGAAAATCATCACGGGGTGGTGCGCATTGTATGGGTGTGTGTTACATTACATTCACTAGTAGGATTGAGAAAATCATCACGGGGTGGTGCGCATTGTACGGGTGTGTGTTACATTAGATTCACTAGTAGGAGTGAGAAAAACATCACGGGTTGGTGCGCATTGTATGGGTGTGTGTTACATTAGATTCACTAGTAGGAGTGAGAAAAACATCACGGGGTGTTGCGCATTGTATGGGTGTGTGTTACATTAGATTCACTAGTAGGAGTGAGAAAAACATCACGTTGTGGTGCGCATTGTACGGGTGTGTGTTACATTACATTCACTAGTAGGAGTGAGAAAAACATCACGGGGTGGTGCGCATTGTATGGGTGTGTGTTATATTACATTCACTAGTAGGAGTGAGAAAAACATCACGGGGTGGTGCGCATTGTATGGGTGTGTGTTACATTACATTCACAAGTAGGAGTGAGAAAAACATCACGGGGTGGTGCGCATTTTATGGGTGTGTGTTACATTACATTCACTAGTAGGAGCGAGAAAAACATCATGGGGTGGTGCGCATTGTATGGGTGTGTGTTAAATTACATTCACTAGTAGGAGTGAGAAAAACATCACGGGGTGGTGCGCATTGTATGCGTGTGTGTTACATTACATTCACTAGTAGGAGTGAGAAAAACATCACGGGGTGGTGCGCATTGTACGGGTGTGTGTTACATTACATTCACTAGTAGCAGTGAGAAAAACATCAAGGGATGGTGCGCATTGTACGGGTGTGTGTTACATTACATTCACTAGTAGGAGTGAGAAAAACATCACGGGGTGGTGCGCATTGTACGGGTGTTTGTTACATTAGATTCACTAGTAGGAGTGAGAAAATCATCACGGGGTGGTGCGCATTGTATGGGTGTGGGTTACATTACATTCACTACTAGGAGTGAGAAAAACATCACGGGGTGGTGCGCATTGTATGGGTGTGTGTTACATTACATTCACTAGTAGGAGTGAGAAAAACATCACGGGGTGGTGCGCATTGTACGGGTGTGTGTTACATTACATTCACTAGTAGGAGTGAGAAAAACATCACGGGGTGGTGCGCATTGTATGGGTGTGTCTTACATTACATTCACTACTAGGAGTGAGAAAAACATCACAGGGTGGTGCGCATTGTATGGGTGTGGGTTGCATTACATTCACTACTAGGAGTGAGAAAAACATCACGGGTTGGTGCGCATTGTATGGGTGTGTGTTACATTGCATTCACTAGTAGGAGTGAGAAAAACATCACGGGGTGGTGCGCATTGTACGGGTGTGTGTTACATTACATTCACTAGTAGGAGTGAGAAAAACATCACGGGGTGGTGCGCATTGTATGGGTGTGTGTTACATTACATTCACTAGTAGGAGTGAGAAAAACATCACGGGGTGGTGCGCATTGTATGGGTGTGTGTTACATTACATTCACTAGTAGGAGTGAGAAAAACATCACGAGGTGGTGCGCATTGTATGGGTGTGTGTTACATTACATTCACTAGTAGGAGCGAGAAAAACATCACGGGGTGGTGCGCATTGTATGGGTGTGTGTTAAATTACATTCACTAGTAGGAGTGAGAAAAACATCACGGGGTGGTGCGCATTGTATGCGTGTGTGTTACATTACATTCACTAGTAGGAGTGAGAAAAACATCACGGGGTGGTGCGCATTGTATGGGTGTGTGTTACATTACATTCACTAGTAGGAGTGAGAAAAACATCAAGGGATGGTGCGCATTGTACGGGTGTGTGTTACATTACATTCACTAGTAGGAGTGAGAAAAACATCACGGGGTGGTGCGCATTGTATGGGTGTGTGTTACATTACATTCACTAGTAGGAGTGAGAAAAACATCACGGGGTGGTGCGCATTGAATGGGTGTGTGTTACTTTACATTCATTAGTAGGAGTGAGAAAAACATCACGGGGTGGTGCGCATTGTATGGGTGTGTGTTACATTAGATTCACTAGTAGGAGTGAGAAAAACATCACGGGGTGGTGCGCATTGTATGGGTGTGTGTTACATTAGATTCACTAGTAGGAGTGAGAAAAACATCACGGGGTGGTGCGCATTGTATGGGTGTGTGTTACATTAGATTCACTAGTAGGAGCGAGAAAATCATCACGGGGTGGTGCGCATTGTATGGGTGTGTGTTACATTACATTCACTAGTAGGAGCGAGAAAAACATCACGGGGCGGTGCGCATTGTATGGGTGTGTGTTACAGTACATTCACTAGTAGGAGGGAGAAAAACATCACGTGGCGGTGCGCATTGTATGGGTGTGTGTTACATTACATTCACTAGTAGGAGCGAGAAAAACATCACGGGGCGGTGCGCATTGTATGGGTGTGTGTTACATTACATCCACTAGTAGGAGCGAGAAAAACATCACGGGGCGGTTCGCATTGTATGGGTGTGTGTTACATTACATTCACTAGTAGGAGCGAGAAAAACATCACGGGGCGGTGCGCATTGTATGGGTGTGTGTTACATTTCATTCACTAGTAGAAGTGAGAAAAACATCACGGGGCGGTGCGCATTGTATGGGTGTGTGTTACATTACATTCACTAGTAGGAGTGAGAAAAACATCACGGGGTGGTGCGCATTGTATGGGTGTGTGTTACATTACATTCACTAGTAGGAGTCAGAAAAACATCACGGGGTGGTGCGCATTGTATGGGTGTGTGTTACATTACATTCACTAGTAGGAGTCAGAAAAACATCACGGGGTGGTGCGCATTGTATGGGTGTGTGTTACATTACATTCACTAGTAGGAGTGAGAAAAACATCACGGGGTGGTGCGCATTGTATGGGTGTGTGTTACATTACATTCACTAGTAGGAGTGAGAAAAACATCACGGGGTGGTGCGCATTGTATGGGTGTGTGTTACATTACATTCACTAGTAGTAGTGAGAAAAACATCACGGGGTGGTGCGCATTGTATGGGTGTGTGTTACATTACATTCACTAGTAGGAGTGAGAAAAACATCACGGGGTGGTGCGCATTGTATGGGTGTGTGTTACATTACCTTCACTAGTAGGAGTGAGAAAAACATCACGGGGTGGTGCGCATTGTATGGGTGTGTGTTACATTAGATTCACTAGTAGGAGTGAGAAAAACATCACGGGGTGGTGCGCATTGAATGGGTGTGTGTTACATTACATTCACTAGTAGGAGTGAGAAAAACATCACGGGGTGGTGCGCATTGTATGGGTGTGTGTTACATTAGATTCACTAGTAGGCGTGAGAAAAACATCACGGGGTGGTGCGCATTGTATGGGTGTGTGTTACATTACATTCACTAGTAGGCGTGAGAAAAACATCACGGTGTGGTGCGCATTGTATGGGTGTTTTTTACATTAGATTCACTAGTAGGCGTGAGAAAAACATCACGGGGTGGTGCGCATTGTATGGGTGTGTGTTACATTACATTCACTAGTAGGAGTGAGAAAAACATCACGGGGTGGTGCGCATTGTATGGTTGTGTGTTACATTACATTCACTAGTAGGAGTGAGAAAAACATCACGGGGTGGTGCGCATTGTATGGGTGTGTGTTACATTACATTCACGAGTAGGAGTGAGAAAAACATCACGGGGTGGTGCGCATTGTATGGGTGTGTGTTACATTACATTCACTAGTAGGAGTGAGAAAAACATCACGGGGTGGTGCGCATTGTATGGGTGTTTGTTACATTAGATTCACTAGTAGGAGTGAGAAAAACATCATGGGGTGGTGCGCATTGTATGGGTGTGTGTTACATTACATTCACTAGTAGGAGTGAGAAAAACATCACGGGGTGGTGCGCATTGTATGGGTGTGTGTTACAATACATTCACTAGTAGGAGTGAGAAAAACATCACGGGGTGGTGCGCTTTGTATGGGTGTGTGTTACATTACATTCACTAGTAGGAGTGAGAAAAACATCACTTGGTGGTGCGCATTGTATCGGTGTGTGTTACATTACATTCACTAGTAGGAGTGAGAAACACATCACGGGGTGGTGCGCATTGTATGGCTGTGTGTTACATTACAAACACTAGTAGGAGTGAGAAAAACATCACGGGGTGGTGCGCATTGTATGGGTGTGTGTTACATTACATTCACTAGTAGGAGTGAGAAAAACATCACGGGGTGGTGCGCATTGTATGGGTGTGTGTTACATTACATTCACTACTAGGAGTGAGAAAAACATCACGGGGTGATGCGACTTGTATGGGTGTGTGTTACATTACATTCACTAGTAGGAGTGAGAAAAACATCACGGGGTGGTGCGCATTGTACGGGTGTGTGTTACATTACATTCACTAGTAGGAGTGAGAAAAATATCACGGGTTGGTGCGCATTGTACGGGTGTGTGTTACATTACATTCACTAGTAGGAGTGAGAAAAACATCACGGGGTGGTGCGCATTGTACGGGTGTGTGTTACATTAAATTCACTAGTAGGAGTGAGAAAAACATCACGGGGTGGTGTGCATTGTACGGGTCTGTGTTACATTACATTCACTAGTAGGAGTGAGAAAAACATCATGGGGTGGTGCGCATTGTATGGGTGTGTGTTACATTACATTCACTAGTAGGAGTGAGAAAAACATCACGGGGTGGTGCGCATTGTATGGGTGTGTTTTACATTAGATTCACTAGTAGGAGTGAGAAAAACATAACGGGGTGGTGCGCATTGTATGCGTGTGTGTTACATTACATTCACTAGTAGAAGTGAGAAAAACATCACGGGGTGGTGCGCATTGTATGGGTGTGTGTTACATTACATTCACTAGTAGCAGTGAGAAAAACATCACGGGGTGGTGCGCATTGTATGGGTGTGTGTTACATTACATTCACTAGTGGGAGTGAGAAAAACATCACGGGGTGGTGCGCATTGTATGGGTGTGTGTTACATTACATTCACTAGTAGGAGTGAGAAAAACATCACGGGGTGGTGCGCATTGTATGGGTGTGTGTTACATTACATTCACTAGTAGCAGTGAGAAAAACATCACGGGATGGTGCGCATTGTATGGGTGTGTGTTACATTACATTCACTAGTAGGAGTGAGAAAAACATCACGGGGTGGTGCGCATTGTATGGGTGTGTGTTACATTACATTCACTAGTAGGAGCGAGAAAAACATCACGGGGCGGTGCGCATTGTATGGGTGTGTGTTACATTTCATTCACTAGTAGGAGCGAGAAAAACATCACGGTGCGGTGCACATTGTATGGGTGTGTGTTACATTACATTCACTAGTAGGAGCGAGAAAAACATCATGGGGCGATTCGCATTGTATGGGTGTGTGTTACATTACATTCACTAGTAGGAGTGAGAAAAACATCACGGGGTGGTGCGCATTGTATGGGTGTGTGTTACATTACATTCACTAGTAGGAGTGAGAAAAACATCACGGGGTGGTGCGCATTGTATGGGTGTGTGTTACATTACATTCACTAGTAGGAGTGAGAAAAACATCACGGGGTGGTGCGCATTGTATAGGTGTGTGTTACATTACATTCACTAGTAGCAGTGAGAAAAACATCACGGGATGGTGCGCATTGTATGGGTGTGTGTTACATTACATTCACTAGTAGGAGTGAGAAAAACATCACGGGGTGGTGCGCATTGTACGGGTGTTTGTTACATTAGATTCACTAGTAGGATTGAGAAAATCATCACGGGGTGGTGCGCATTGTACGGGTGTGTGTTACATTACATTCACTAGTAGGATTGAGAAAATCATCACGGGGTGGTGCGCATTGTACTGGTGTGTGTTACATTACATTCACTAGTAGGAGTGAGAAAAACATCACGGGGTGGTGCGCATTGTACGGGTGTGTGTTACATTACATTCACTAGTAGGAGCGAGAAAAACATCACGGGGCGGTGCGCATTGTATGGCTGTGTGTTACATTTCATTCACTAGTAGGAGTGAGAAAAACATCACGGGGCGGTGCGCATTGTATGGGTGTGTGTTACATTACATTCAATAGTAGGAGCGAGAAAAACATCACGGAGCGGTGCACATTGTATGGGTGTGTGTTACATTACATTCACTAGTAGGAGCGAGAAAAACATCACGGGGCGGTTCGCATTGTATGGGTGTGTGTTACATTACATTCACTAGTAGGAGCGAGAAAAACATCACGGGGCGGTGCGCATTGTATGGGTGTGTGTTACATTACATTCTCTAGTAGGAGCGAGAAAAACATCACGGGGTGGTGCGCATTGTATGGGTGTGTGTTACATTACATTCACTAGTAGGAGTCAGAAAAACATCACGGGGTGGTGCGTATTGTATGGGTGTGTGTTACATTACATTCACTAGTAGGAGAGAGAAAAACATCACGGGGTGGTTCGCATTGAATGGGTGTGTGTTACATTACATTCACTAGTAGGAGTGAGAAAAACATCACGGGGTGGTGCGCATTGTATTCGTGTGTGTTACATTAGATTCACTAGTAGGAGTGAGAAAAACATCACGGGGTGGTGCGCATTGTATGGGTGTGTGTTACATTACATTCACTAGTAGGAGTGAGAAAAACATCACGGGGTGGTGCGCATTGTATGGGTGTGTGTTACATTACATTCACTAGTAGGAGTGAGAAAAACATCACGGGGTGGTGCGCATTGTATGGTTGTGTGTTACATTACATTCACTAGTAGGAGTGAGAAAAACATCACGGGGTGGTGCGCATTGTATGCGTGTGTGTTACATTAGATTCACTAGTAGGAGTGAGAAAAACATCACGGGGTGGTGCGCATTGTATGGGTGTGTGTTACATTACATTCACGAGTAGGAGTGAGAAAAACATCACGGGGTGGTGCGCATTGTATGGGTGTGGGTTACATTACATTCACTACTAGGAGTGAGAAAAACATCACGGGGTGATGCGCATTGTATGGGGGTGTGTTACATTACATTCACTAGTAGGAGTGAGAAAAACATCACGGGGTGGTGCGCATTGTACGGGTGTGTGTTACATTACATTCACTAGTAGGAGTGAGAAAAACATCACGGGGTGGTGCGCATTGTACGGGTGTGTGTTACATTAGATTCACTAGTAGGAGTGAGAGAAACATCACGGGGTGGTGCGCATTGTATGGGTGTGTGTTACATTAGATTCACTAGTAGGAGTGAGAGAAACATCACGGGGTGGTGCGCATTGAATGGGTGTGTGTTACATTAGATTCACTAGTAGGAGTGAGAAAAACATCACGGGATGGTGCGCATTGTATGGGTGTGTGTTACATTACATTCACTAGTAGGAGTGAGAAAAACATCACGGGGTGGTGTGCATTGTACGGGTGTTTGTTACATTAGATTCACTAGTAGGAGTGAGAAAATCATCACGGGGTGGTGCGCATTGTACGGGTGTGTGTTACATTACATTCACTAGTAGGAGTGAGAAAAACATCACGGGGTGGTGCGCATTGTACGGGTGTGTGTTACATTAGATTCACTAGTAGGAGTGAGAAAAATATCACGGGGTGGTGCGCATTGTATGGGTGTGTGTTACATTACATTCACTAGTAGGAGCGAGAAAAACATCACGGGGCGGTGCGCATTGTATGGGTGTGTGTTACATTACATTCACTAGTAGGAGCGAGAAAAACATCATGGGGCGGTGCGCATTGTATGGGTGTGTGTTACATTACATTCACTAGAAGGAGCGAGAAAAACATCACGGTGCGGTGCGCATTGTATGGGTGTGTGTTACATTACATTCACTAGTAGGAGTGAGAAAAACATCACGGGGTGGTGCGCATTGTATGGGTGTGTGTTACATTACATTCACTAGTAGGAGTGAGAAAAACATAAC
The DNA here is from genome assembly GCF_034190915.1 of Cavia porcellus. NCBI lineage: Eukaryota > Metazoa > Chordata > Mammalia > Rodentia > Caviidae > Cavia > Cavia porcellus. The sequence goes on along the minus strand of NW_026947762.1, from coordinate 152,320 downwards.
GGGGTGGTGCGCATTGTATGGGTGTGTGTTACATTACATTCACTAGTAGGAGTGAGAAAAACATCACGGGGTGGTGCGCATTGTATGGGTGTGTGTTACATTACATTCACTAGTAGGAGTGAGAAAAACATCACGGGGTGGTGCGCATTGTATGGGTGTGTGTTACATTACATTCACTAGTAGGAGTGAGAAAAACATCACGGGGTGGTGCGCATTGTATGGGTGTGTGTTACATTACATTCACTAGTAGGAGTGAGAAAAACATCACGGGGTGGTGCGCATTGTATGGGTGTGTGTTACATTACATTCACTAGTAGGAGTGAGAAAAACATCACGGGGTGGTGCGCATTGTATGGGTGTGTGTTACATTACATTCACTAGTAAGAGTGAGAAAAACATCACGGGGTGGTGCGCATTGTATGGGTGTGTGTTACATTACATTCACTAGTAGGAGTGAGAAAAACATCATGGGGTGGTGCGCATTGTATGGGTGTGTGTTACATTACATTCACTAGTAGGAGTGTGAAAAACATCACGGGGTGGTGCGCATTGTATGGGTGTGTGTTACATTACATTCACTAGTAGGAGTGAGAAAAACATCACGGGGTGGTGCGCATTGAATGGGTGTGTGTTACATTACATTCACTAGTAGGAGTGAGAAAAACATCACGGGATGGTGCGCATTGTATGGGTGTGTGTTACATTACATTCACTAGTAGGAGTGAGAAAAACATCACGGGGTGGTGCGCATTGTATGGGTGTGTGTTACATTAGATTCACTAGTAGGAGTGAGAAAATCATCACGGGGTGGTGTGCATTGTACGGGTGTGTGTTACATTACATTCACTAGTAGGAGTGAGAAAAACATCACGGGGTGGTGCGCATTGTATGGGTGTGTGTTACATTAGATTCAATAGTAGGAGTGAGAAAAACATCACGGGGTGGTGCGCAATGAATGGGTGTGTGTTACATTACATTCACTAGTAGGAGCGAGAAAAACATCACGGGGCGGTGCGCATTGTATGGGTGTGTGTTACATTACATTCACTAGTAGGAGCGAGAAAAACATCATGGGGCGGTGCGCATTGTATGGGTGTGTGTTACATTACATTCACTAGTAGGAGTGAGAAAAACATCACGGGGTGGTGCGCATTTTATGGGTGTGTGTTACATTAGATTCACTAGTAGGAGTGAGAAAAACATCACGAGGTGGTGCGCATTGTATGGGTGTGTGTTACATTAGATTCACTAGTAGGAGTGAGAAAAACATAACGGGGTGGTGCGCATTGAATGGGTGTGTGTTACATTACATTCACTAGTAGGAGTGAGAAAAACATCACGGGGTGGTTCGCATTGTACGGATGTTTGTTACATTAGATTCACTAGTAGGAGTGAGAAAATCATCACGGGGTTGTGCGCATTGTACGGGTTGTGTTACATTACATTCACTAGTAGGAGTGAGAAAAACATCACGGGGTGGTGCGCATTGTATGGGTGTGTGTTACATTAGATTCACTAGTAGGAGTGAGAAAAACATCACGGGGTGGTGCGCATTGTATGGGTGTGTGTTACATTACATTCACGAGTAGGAGTGAGAAAAACATCACGGGGTGGTGCGCATTGTATGGGTGTGGGTTACATTACATTCACTACTAGGAGTGAGAAAAACATCACGGGGTGATGCGCATTGTACGGGGGTGTGTTACATTACATTCACTAGTAGGAGTGAGAAAAACATCACGGGGTGGTGCGCATTGTACGGGTGTGTGTTACATTACATTCACTAGTAGGAGTGAGAAAAACATCACGGGGTGGTGCCCATTGTATGGGTGTGTGTTACATTAGATTCACTAGTAGGAGTGAGAGAAACATCACAGGGTGGTGCGCATTGTATGGGTGTGTGTTACATTAGATTCACTAGTAGGAGTGAGAGAAACATCACGGGGTGGTGCGCATTGAATGGTTGTGTGTTACATTACATTCACTAGTAGGAGTGAGAAAAACATCACGGGATGGTGCGCATTGTATGGGTGTGTGTTACATTACATTCACTAGTAGGAGTGAGAAAAACATCACGGGGTGGTGCGCATTGTAAGGGTGTTTGTTACATTAGATTCACTAGTAGGAGTGAGAAAATCATCACGGCGTGGTGCGCATTGTACGGGTGTGTGTTACATTACATTCACTAGTAGGAGTGAGAAAAACATCACGGGGTGGTGCGCATTGTACGGGTGTGTGTTACATTAGATTCACTAGTAGGAGTGAGAAAAACATCACGGGGTGGTGCGCATTGTATGGGTGTGTGTTACATTACATTCACTAGTAGGAGCGAGAAAAACATCACGGGGCGGTGCGCATTGTATGGGTGTGTGTTACATTACATTCACTAGTAGGAGCGAGAAAAACATCACGGGGCGGTGCGCATTGTATGGGTGTGTGTTACATTACATTCACTAGAAGGAGCGAGAAAAACATCACGGGGCGGTGCGCATTGTATGGGTGTGTGTTACATTACATTCACTAGTAGGAGTGAGAAAAACATCACGGGGTGGTGCGCATTGTATGGGTGTGTGTTACATTACATTCACTAGTAGGAGTGAGAAAAACATCACGGGGTGGTGCGCATTGTATGGGTGTGTGTTACATTACATTCACTAGTAGGAGTGAGAAAAACATCACAGGGTGGTGCGCATTGTATGGGTGTGTGTTACATTACATTCACTAGTAGGAGTGAGAAAAACATCACGGGGTGGTGCGCATTGTATGGGTGTGTGTTACATTACATTCACTAGTAGGAGTGAGAAAAACATCACGGGGTGGTGCGCATTGTATGGGTGTGTGTTACATTACATTCACTAGTAGGAGTGAGAAAAACATCACGGGGTGGTGCGCATTGTATGGGTGTGTGTTACATTACATTCACTAGTAGGAGTGAGAAAAACATCACGGGGTGGTGCGCATTGTATGGGTGTGTGTTACATTACATTCACTAGTAGGAGTGAGAAAAACATCACGGGGTGGTGCGCATTGTATGGGTGTGTGTTACATTACATTCACTAGTAGGAGTGAGAAAAACATCACGGGGTGGTGCGCATTGTATGGGTGTGTGTTACATTACATTCACTAGTAGGAGTGAGAAAAACATCACGGGGTGGTGCGCATTGTATGGGTGTGTGTTACATTACATTCACTAGTAGGAGTGAGAAAAACATCACGGGGTGGTGCGCATTGAATGGGTGTGTGTTACATTACATTAACTAGTAGGAGTGAGAAAAACATCACGGGGTGGTGCGCATTGTATGGGTGTGTGTTACATTACATTCACTAGTAGGAGTGAGAAAAACATCACGGGGTGGTGCGCATTGTATGGGTGTGTGTTACATTACATTCACTAGTAGGAGTGAGAAAATCATCACGGGGTGGTGCGCATTGTACGGGTGTGTGTTACATTACATTCACTAGTAGGAGTGAGAAAAACATCACAGGGTGGTGCGCATTGTATGGGTGTGTGTTACATTAGATTCAATAGTAGGAGTGAGAAAAACATCACGGGGTGGTGCGCAATGAATGGGTGTGTGTTACATTACATTCACTAGTAGGAGCGAGAAAAACATCATGGGGCGGTGCGCATTGTATGGGTGTGTGTTACATTACATTCACTAGTAGGAGCGAGAAAAACATCACGGGGTGGTGCGCATTGTATGAGTGTGTGTTACATTACATTCACTAGTAGGAGCGAGAAAAACATCACGGGGCGGTGCGCATTGTATGGGTGTGTGTTACATTACATTCACTAGTAGGAGCGAGAAAAACATCACGGGGCGGTTCGCATTGTATGGGTGTGTGTTACATTACATTCACTAGTAGGAGTGAGAAAAACATCACGGGGTGGTGCGCATTGTATGGGTGTGTGTTACATTACATTCACTAGTAGGAGAGAGAAAAACATAACGGGGTGGTGCGCATTGTATGGGTGTGTGTTACATTACATTCACTAGTAGGAGTGAGAAAAACATCACGGGGTGGTGCGCATTGTATGGGTGTGTGTTACATTACATACACTAGTAGGAGTCAGAAAAACATCACGGGGTGGTGCGCATTGTATGGGTGTGTGTTACATTACATTCACTAGTAGGAGTGAGAAAAACATCACGGGGTGGTGCGCATTGTATGGGTGTGTGTTACATTACATTCACTAGTAGGAGTGAGAAAAACATCACGGGGTGGTGCGCATTGTATGGGTGTGTGTTACATTACATTCACTAGTAGGAGTGAGAAAAACATCACGGGTGGTGCGCATTGTATGGGTGTGTGTTACATTAGATTCACTAGTAGGAGTGAGAAAAACATCACGGGGTGGTGCGCATTGTATGGGTGTGTGTTACATTACATTCACTAGTAGGAGTGAGAAAAACATCACGGGGTGGTGCGCATTGTATGGGTGTGTGTTACATTACATTCACTAGTAGGAGTGAGAAAAACATCACGGGGTGGTGCGCATTGTATGGGTGTGTGTTACATTACATTCACTAGTAGGAGTGAGAAAAACATCACGGGGTGGTGCGCATTGTATGGGTGTGGGTTACATTACATTCACTACTAGGAGTGAGAAAAACATCACGGGGTGGTGCGCATTGTATGGGTGTGTGTTACATTACATTCACTAGTAGGAGTGAGAAAAACATCACGGGGTGGTGCGCATTGTACGGGTGTGTGTTACATTACATTCACTAGTAGGAGTGAGAAAAACATCACGGGGTGGTGCGCATTGTATGGGTGTGTCTTACATTACATTCACTACTAGGAGTGAGGAAAACATCACGGGGTGGTGCGCATTGTATGGTTGTGGGTTACATTACATTCACTACTAGGAGTGAGAAAAACATCACGGGTTGGTGCGCATTGTATGGGTGTGTGTTACATTACATACACTAGTAGGAGTGAGAAAAACATCACGGGGTGGTGCGCCTTGTATGGGTGTGTGTTACATTAGATTCACTAGTAGGAGCGAGAAAAACATCACGGGGCGTCGCGCATTGTATGGGTGTGTGTTACATTACATTCACTAGTAGGAGCGAGAAAAACATCACGGGGCGGTTCGCATTGTATGGGTGTGTGTTACATTACATTCACTAGTAGGAGCGAGAAAAACATCACGGGGCGGTGCGCATTGTATGGGTGTGTGTTACATTACATTCACTAGTAGGAGCGAGAAAAACATCACGGGGCGGTGCGCATTGTATGGGTGTGTGTTACATTACATTCACTAGTAGGAGCGAGAAAAACATCACGGGGTGGTGCGCATTGTATGGGTGTGTGTTACATTACATTCACTAGTAGGAGCGAGAAAAACATCACGGGGTGGTGCGCATTGTATGGGTGTGTGTTACATTACATTCACTAGTAGGAGTGAGAAAAACATCACGGGGTGGTGCGCATTGTATGGGTGTGTGTTACATTACATTCACTAGTAGGAGTGAGAAAAACATCACGGGGTGGTGCGCATTGTATGGGTGTGTGTTACATTACATTCACTAGTAGGAGTGAGAAAAACATCACGGGGCGGTGCGCATTGTATGGGTGTGTGTTACATTACATTCACTAGTAGGAGCGAGAAAAACATCACGGGGTGGTGCGCATTGTATGGGTGTGTGTTACATTACATTCACTAGTAGGAGCGAGAAAAACATCACGGGGTGGTGCGCATTGTATGGGTGTGTGTTACATTACATTCACTAGTAGGAGTCAGAAAAACATCACGGGGTGGTGCGCATTGTATGGGTGTGTGTTACATTACATTCACTAGTAGGAGTGAGAAAAGCATCACGGGGTGGTGCGCATTGTATGGGTGTGTGTTACATTACATTCGCTAGTAGGAGTGAGAAAAACATCACGGGGTGGTGCGCATTGTATGGGTGTGTGTTACATTACATTCGCTAGTAGGAGTGAGAAAAACATCACGGGGTGGTGCGCATTGTATGGGTGTGGGTTACATTACATTCACTAGTAGGAGTGAGAAAAACATCATGGGGTGGTGCGCATTGTATGGGTGTGTGTTACATTACATTCACTAGTAGGAGTGAGAAAAACATCACGGGGTGGTGCGCATTGTATGGGTGTGTGTTACATTACATTCACTACTAGGAGTGAGAAAAACATCATGGGGTGGTGCGCATTGTATGGGTGTGGGTTACATTACATTCACTACTAGGAGTGAGAAAAACATCACGGGGTGGTGCGCATTGTATGGGTGTGTGTTACATTCCATTCACTAGTAGGAGTGAGAAAAACATCACGGGGTGGTGCGCATTGTACGGGTGTGTGTTACATTACATTCACTAGTAGGAGTGAGAAAAACATCACGGGGTGGTGCGCATTGTACGGGTGTGTGTTACATTACATTCACTAGTAGGAGTGAGAAAAACATCACGGGGTGGTGCGCATTGTACGGGTGTGTGTTACATTACATTCACTAGTAGGAGTGAGAAAAACATCACGGGGCGGTGCGCATTGTATGGGTGTGTGTTACATTACATTCACTAGTAGGAGTGAGAAAAACATCACGGGGCGGTGCGCATTGTATGGGTGTGTGTTACATTACATTCACTAGTAGGAGTGAGAAAAACATCACGGGGCGGTGCGCATTGTATGGGTGTGTGTTACATTACATTCACTAGTAGGAGTCAGAAAAACATCACGGGGTGGTGCGCATTGTATGGGTGTGTGTTACATTACATTCACTAGTAGGAGTGAGAAAAACATCACGGGGTGGTGCGCATTGTATGGGTGTGTGTTACATTACATACACTAGTAGGAGTCAGAAAAACATCACGGGGTGGTGCGCATTGTATGGGTGTGTGTTACATTACATTCACTAGTAGGAGTCAGAAAAACATCACGGGGTGGTGCGCATTGTATGGGTGTGTGTTACATTACATTCACTAGTAGGAGTCAGAAAAACATCACGGGGTGGTGCGCATTGTATGGGTGTGTGTTACATTACATTCACTAGTAGGAGTGAGAAAAACATCACGGGGTGGTGCGCATTGTATGGGTGTGTGTTACATTAGATTCACTAGTAGGAGTGAGAAAAACATCACGGGGTGGTGCGCATTGTATGGGTGTGTGTTACATTACATTCACTAGTAGGAGTGAGAAAAACATCACGGGGTGGTGCGCATTGTATGGGTGTGTGTTACATTACATTCACAAGTAGGAGTGAGAAAAACATCACGGGGTGGTGCGCATTGTATGGGTGTGTGTTACATTACATTCGCTAGTAGGAGTGAGAAAAACATCACGGGGTGGTGCGCATTGTATGGGTGTGGGTTACATTACATTCGCTAGTAGGAGTGAGAAAAACATCACGGGGTGGTGCGCATTGTATGGGTGTGGGTTACATTACATTCACTAGTAGGAGTCAGAAAAACATCAGGGGGTGGTGCGCATTGTATGGGTGTGTGTTACATTACATTCACTACTAGGAGTGAGAAAAACATCACGGGGTGGTGCGCATTGTATGGGTGTGTGTTACATTACATTCACTACTAGGAGTGAGAAAAACATCACGGGGTGGTGCGCATTGTATGGGTGTGTGTTACATTACATTCACTACTAGGAGTGAGAAAAACATCACGGGGTGGTGCGCATTGTACGGGTGTGTGTTACATTACATTCACTACTAGGAGTGAGAAAAACATCACGGGGTGGTGCGCATTGTACGGGTGTGTGTTACATTACATTCACTAGTAGCAGTGAGAAAAACATCAAGGGATGGTGCGCATTGTACGGGTGTGTGTTACATTACATTCACTAGTAGGAGTGAGAAAAACATCACGGGGTGGTGCGCATTGTACGGGTGTTTGTTACATTAGATTCACTAGTAGGAGTGAGAAAATCATCACGGGGTGGTGCGCATTGTATGGGTGTGTGTTACATTGCATTCACTAGAAGGAGTGAGAAAAACATCACGGGGTGGTGCGCATTGTATGGGTGTGTGTTACATTAGATTCACTAGTAGGAGCGAGAAAAACATCACGGGGCGTCGCGCATTGTATGGGTGTGTGTTACATTACATTCACTAGTAGGAGCGAGAAAAACATCACGGGGCGGTCCGCATTGTATGGGTGTGTGTTACATTACATTCACTAGTAGGAGCGAGAAAAACATCACGGGGCGGTGCGCATTGTATGGGTGTGTGTTACATTACATTCACTAGTAGGAGCGAGAAAAACATCACGGGGTGGTGCGCATTGTATGGGTGTGTGTTACATTACATTCACTAGTAGGAGTGAGAAAAACATCACGGGGTGGTTCGCATTGTATGGGTGTGTGTTACATTACATTCACTAGTAGGAGTGAGAAAAACATCACGGGGTGGTGCGCATTGTATGGGTGTGTGTTACATTACATTCACTAGTAGGAGTGAGAAAAACATCACGGGGTGGTGCGCATTGTATGGGTGTGTGTTACATTACATTCACTAGTAGGAGTGAGAAAAACATCACGGGGTGGTGCGCATTGTATGGGTGTGTGTTACATTACATTCACTAGTAGGAGCGAGAAAAACATCACGGGGCGGTGCGCATTGTATGGGTGTGTGTTACATTACATTCACTAGTAGGAGCGAGAAAAACATCACGGGGTGGTGCGCATTGTATGGGTGTGTGTTACATTACATTCACTAGTAGGAGCGAGAAAAACATCACGGGGTGGTGCGCATTGTATGGGTGTGTGTTACATTACATTCACTAGTAGGAGTCAGAAAAACATCACAGGGTGGTGCGCATTGTATGGGTGTGTGTTACATTACATTCACTAGTAGGAGTGAGAAAAACATCACGGGGTGGTGCGCATTGTATGGGTGTGTGTTACATTACATTCACTAGTAGGAGTGAGAAAAACATCACGGGGTGGTGCGCATTGTATGGGTGTGTGTTACATTACATTCACTAGTAGGAGTGAGAAAAACATCACGGGGTGGTGCGCATTGTATGGGTGTGTGTTACATTACATTCGCTAGTAGGAGTGAGAAAAACATCACGGGGTGGTGCGCATTGTATGGGTGTGGGTTACATTACATTCACTAGTAGGAGTGAGAAAAACATCACGGGGTGGTGCGCATTGTATGGGTGTGTGTTACATTACATTCACTACTAGGAGTGAGAAAAACATCACGGGTTGGTGCGCATTGTATGGGTGTGTGTTACATTACATACACTAGTAGGAGTGAGAAAAACATCACGGGGTGGTGCGCCTTGTATGGGTGTGTGTTACATTAGATTCACTAGTAGGAGCGAGAAAAACATCACGGGGCGTCGCGCATTGTATGGGTGTGTGTTACATTACATTCACTAGTAGGAGCGAGAAAAACATCACGGGGCGGTTCGCATTGTATGGGTGTGTGTTACATTACATTCACTAGTAGGAGCGAGAAAAACATCACGGGGCGGTGCGCATTGTATGGGTGTGTGTTACATTACATTCACTAGTAGGAGCGAGAAAAACATCACGGGGCGGTGCGCATTGTATGGGTGTGTGTTACATTACATTCACTAGTAGGAGCGAGAAAAACATCACGGGGTGGTGCGCATTGTATGGGTGTGTGTTACATTACATTCACTAGTAGGAGCGAGAAAAACATCACGGGGTGGTGCGCATTGTATGGGTGTGTGTTACATTACATTCACTAGTAGGAGTGAGAAAAACATCACGGGGTGGTGCGCATTGTATGGGTGTGTGTTACATTACATTCACTAGTAGGAGTGAGAAAAACATCACGGGGTGGTGCGCATTGTATGGGTGTGTGTTACATTACATTCACTAGTAGGAGTGAGAAAAACATCACGGGGCGGTGCGCATTGTATGGGTGTGTGTTACATTACATTCACTAGTAGGAGCGAGAAAAACATCACGGGGTGGTGCGCATTGTATGGGTGTGTGTTACATTACATTCACTAGTAGGAGCGAGAAAAACATCACGGGGTGGTGCGCATTGTATGGGTGTGTGTTACATTACATTCACTAGTAGGAGTCAGAAAAACATCACGGGGTGGTGCGCATTGTATGGGTGTGTGTTACATTACATTCACTAGTAGGAGTGAGAAAAGCATCACGGGGTGGTGCGCATTGTATGGGTGTGTGTTACATTACATTCGCTAGTAGGAGTGAGAAAAACATCACGGGGTGGTGCGCATTGTATGGGTGTGTGTTACATTACATTCGCTAGTAGGAGTGAGAAAAACATCACGGGGTGGTGCGCATTGTATGGGTGTGGGTTACATTACATTCACTAGTAGGAGTGAGAAAAACATCATGGGGTGGTGCGCATTGTATGGGTGTGTGTTACATTACATTCACTAGTAGGAGTGAGAAAAACATCACGGGGTGGTGCGCATTGTATGGGTGTGTGTTACATTACATTCACTACTAGGAGTGAGAAAAACATCACGGGGTGGTGCGCATTGTATGGGTGTGGGTTACATTACATTCACTACTAGGAGTGAGAAAAACATCACGGGGTGGTGCGCATTGTATGGGTGTGTGTTACATTCCATTCACTAGTAGGAGTGAGAAAAACATCACGGGGTGGTGCGCATTGTACGGGTGTGTGTTACATTACATTCACTAGTAGGAGTGAGAAAAACATCACGGGGTGGTGCGCATTGTACGGGTGTGTGTTACATTACATTCACTAGTAGGAGTGAGAAAAACATCACGGGGTGGTGCGCATTGTACGGGTGTGTGTTACATTACATTCACTAGTAGGAGTGAGAAAAACATCACGGGGCGGTGCGCATTGTATGGGTGTGTGTTACATTACATTCACTAGTAGGAGTGAGAAAAACATCACGGGGCGGTGCGCATTGTATGGGTGTGTGTTACATTACATTCACTAGTAGGAGTGAGAAAAACATCACGGGGCGGTGCGCATTGTATGGGTGTGTGTTACATTACATTCACTAGTAGGAGTCAGAAAAACATCACGGGGTGGTGCGCATTGTATGGGTGTGTGTTACATTACATTCACTAGTAGGAGTGAGAAAAACATCACGGGGTGGTGCGCATTGTATGGGTGTGTGTTACATTACATACACTAGTAGGAGTCAGAAAAACATCACGGGGTGGTGCGCATTGTATGGGTGTGTGTTACATTACATTCACTAGTAGGAGTCAGAAAAACATCACGGGGTGGTGCGCATTGTATGGGTGTGTGTTACATTACATTCACTAGTAGGAGTCAGAAAAACATCACGGGGTGGTGCGCATTGTATGGGTGTGTGTTACATTACATTCACTAGTAGGAGTGAGAAAAACATCACGGGGTGGTGCGCATTGTATGGGTGTGTGTTACATTAGATTCACTAGTAGGAGTGAGAAAAACATCACGGGGTGGTGCGCATTGTATGGGTGTGTGTTACATTACATTCACTAGTAGGAGTGAGAAAAACATCACGGGGTGGTGCGCATTGTATGGGTGTGTGTTACATTACATTCACAAGTAGGAGTGAGAAAAACATCACGGGGTGGTGCGCATTGTATGGGTGTGTGTTACATTACATTCGCTAGTAGGAGTGAGAAAAACATCACGGGGTGGTGCGCATTGTATGGGTGTGGGTTACATTACATTCGCTAGTAGGAGTGAGAAAAACATCACGGGGTGGTGCGCATTGTATGGGTGTGGGTTACATTACATTCACTAGTAGGAGTCAGAAAAACATCAGGGGGTGGTGCGCATTGTATGGGTGTGTGTTACATTACATTCACTACTAGGAGTGAGAAAAACATCACGGGGTGGTGCGCATTGTATGGGTGTGTGTTACATTACATTCACTACTAGGAGTGAGAAAAACATCACGGGGTGGTGCGCATTGTATGGGTGTGTGTTACATTACATTCACTACTAGGAGTGAGAAAAACATCACGGGGTGGTGCGCATTGTACGGGTGTGTGTTACATTACATTCACTACTAGGAGTGAGAAAAACATCACGGGGTGGTGCGCATTGTACGGGTGTGTGTTACATTACATTCACTAGTAGCAGTGAGAAAAACATCAAGGGATGGTGCGCATTGTACGGGTGTGTGTTACATTACATTCACTAGTAGGAGTGAGAAAAACATCACGGGGTGGTGCGCATTGTACGGGTGTTTGTTACATTAGATTCACTAGTAGGAGTGAGAAAATCATCACGGGGTGGTGCGCATTGTATGGGTGTGTGTTACATTGCATTCACTAGAAGGAGTGAGAAAAACATCACGGGGTGGTGCGCATTGTATGGGTGTGTGTTACATTAGATTCACTAGTAGGAGCGAGAAAAACATCACGGGGCGTCGCGCATTGTATGGGTGTGTGTTACATTACATTCACTAGTAGGAGCGAGAAAAACATCACGGGGCGGTCCGCATTGTATGGGTGTGTGTTACATTACATTCACTAGTAGGAGCGAGAAAAACATCACGGGGCGGTGCGCATTGTATGGGTGTGTGTTACATTACATTCACTAGTAGGAGCGAGAAAAACATCACGGGGTGGTGCGCATTGTATGGGTGTGTGTTACATTACATTCACTAGTAGGAGTGAGAAAAACATCACGGGGTGGTTCGCATTGTATGGGTGTGTGTTACATTACATTCACTAGTAGGAGTGAGAAAAACATCACGGGGTGGTGCGCATTGTATGGGTGTGTGTTACATTACATTCACTAGTAGGAGTGAGAAAAACATCACGGGGTGGTGCGCATTGTATGGGTGTGTGTTACATTACATTCACTAGTAGGAGTGAGAAAAACATCACGGGGTGGTGCGCATTGTATGGGTGTGTGTTACATTACATTCACTAGTAGGAGCGAGAAAAACATCACGGGGCGGTGCGCATTGTATGGGTGTGTGTTACATTACATTCACTAGTAGGAGCGAGAAAAACATCACGGGGTGGTGCGCATTGTATGGGTGTGTGTTACATTACATTCACTAGTAGGAGCGAGAAAAACATCACGGGGTGGTGCGCATTGTATGGGTGTGTGTTACATTACATTCACTAGTAGGAGTCAGAAAAACATCACAGGGTGGTGCGCATTGTATGGGTGTGTGTTACATTACATTCACTAGTAGGAGTGAGAAAAACATCACGGGGTGGTGCGCATTGTATGGGTGTGTGTTACATTACATTCACTAGTAGGAGTGAGAAAAACATCACGGGGTGGTGCGCATTGTATGGGTGTGTGTTACATTACATTCACTAGTAGGAGTGAGAAAAACATCACGGGGTGGTGCGCATTGTATGGGTGTGTGTTACATTACATTCGCTAGTAGGAGTGAGAAAAACATCACGGGGTGGTGCGCATTGTATGGGTGTGGGTTACATTACATTCACTAGTAGGAGTGAGAAAAACATCACGGGGTGGTGCGCATTGTATGGGTGTGTGTTACATTACATTCACTACTAGGAGTGAGAAAAACATCACGGGGTGGTGCGCATTGTATGGGTGTGGGTTACATTACATTCACTACTAGGAGTGAGAAAAACATCACGGGGTGGTGCGCATTGTATGGGTGTGTGTTACATTACATTCACTAGTAGGAGTGAGAAAAACATCACGGGGTGGTGCGCATTGTATGGGTGTGTGTTACATTACATTCACTAGTAGGAGTCAGAAAAACATCACGGGTTGGTGCGCATTGTATGGGTGTGTGTTACATTACATTCACTAGTAGGAGTGAGAAAAACATCACGGGGTGGTGCGCATTGTATGGGTGTGTGTTACATTACATTCGCTAGTAGGAGTGAGAAAAACATCACGGGGTGGTGCGCATTGTATGGGTGTGTGTTACATTACATACACTAGTAGGAGTCAGAAAAACATCACGGGGTGGTGCGCATTGTATGGGTGTGTGTTACATTACATTCACTAGTAGGAGTCAGAAAAACATCACGGGGTGGTGCGCATTGAATGGGTGTGTGTTACATTACATTCACTAGTAGGAGTGAGAAAAACATCACGGGGTGGTGCGCATTGTATGGGTGTGTGTTACATTACATTCACTAGTAGGAGCGAGAAAAACATCACGGGGTGGTGCGCATTGTATGGGTGTGTGTTACATTACATTCACTAGTAGGAGTCAGAAAAACATCACGGGGTGGTGCGCATTGTATGGGTGTGTGTTACATTACATTCACTAGTAGGAGTGAGAAAAACATCACGGGGTGGTGCGCATTGTATGGGTGTGTGTTACATTACATTCACTAGTAGGAGTGAGAAAAACATCACGGGGTGGTGCGCATTGTATGGGTGTGTGTTACATTACATTCGCTAGTAGGAGTGAGAAAAACATCACGGGGTGGTGCGCATTGTATGGGTGTGGGTTACATTACATTCACTAGTAGGAGTGAGAAAAACATCACGGGGTGGTGCGCATTGTATGGGTGTGTGTTACATTACATTCACTACTAGGAGTGAGAAAAACATCACGGGGTGGTGCGCATTGTATGGGTGTGGGTTACATTACATTCACTACTAGGAGTGAGAAAAACATCACGGGGTGGTGCGCATTGTATGGGTGTGTGTTACATTACATTCACTAGTAGGAGTGAGAAAAACATCACGGGGTGGTGCGCATTGTATGGGTGTGTGTTACATTACATTCACTAGTAGGAGTCAGAAAAACATCACGGGTTGGTGCGCATTGTATGGGTGTGTGTTACATTACATTCACTAGTAGGAGTGAGAAAAACATCACGGGGTGGTGCGCATTGTATGGGTGTGTGTTACATTACATTCGCTAGTAGGAGTGAGAAAAACATCACGGGGTGGTGCGCATTGTATGGGTGTGTGTTACATTACATACACTAGTAGGAGTCAGAAAAACATCACGGGGTGGTGCGCATTGTATGGGTGTGTGTTACATTACATTCACTAGTAGGAGTCAGAAAAACATCACGGGGTGGTGCGCATTGAATGGGTGTGTGTTACATTACATTCACTAGTAGGAGTGAGAAAAACATCACGGGGTGGTGCGCATTGTATGGGTGTGTGTTACATTACATTCACTAGTAGGAGCGAGAAAAACATCACGGGGTGGTGCGCATTGTATGGGTGTGTGTTACATTACATTCACTAGTAGGAGTCAGAAAAACATCACGGGGTGGTGCGCATTGTATGGGTGTGTGTTACATTACATTCACTAGTAGGAGTGAGAAAAACATCACAGGGTGGTGCGCATTGTACGGGTGTGTGTTACATTACATTCACTAGTAGGAGTGAGAAAAACATCACGGGGTGGTGCGCATTGTACGGGTGTGTGTTACATTACATTCACTAGTAGGAGTGAGAAAAACATCACGGGGTGGTGCGCATTGTATGGGTGTGTGTTACATTACATTCACTAGTAGGAGTGAGAAAAACATCACGGGGCGGGGCGCATTGTATGGGTGTGTGTTACATTACATTCACTAGTAGGAGTCAGAAAAACATCACGGGGCGGTGCGCATTGTATGGGTGTGTGTTACATTACATTCACTAGTAGGAGTGAGAAAAACATCACGGGGTGGTGCGCATTGTATGGGTGTGTGTTACATTACATTCACTAGTAGGAGTGAGAAAAACATCACGGGGTGGTGCGCATTGTATGGGTGTGTGTTACATTACATTCACTAGTAGGAGTCAGAAAAACATCACGGGTTGGTGCGCATTGTATGGGTGTGTGTTACATTACATTCACTAGTAGGAGTGAGAAAAACATCACGGGGTGGTGCGCATTGTATGGGTGTGTGTTACATTACATTCACTAGTAGGAGTGAGAAAAACATCACGGGGTGGTGCGCATTGTATGGGTGTGTGTTACATTACATACACTAGTAGGAGTCAGAAAAACATCACGGGGTGGTGCGCATTGTATGGGTGTGTGTTACATTACATTCACTAGTAGGAGTCAGAAAAACATCACGGGGTGGTGCGCATTGAATGGGTGTGTGTTACATTACATTCACTAGTAGGAGTGAGAAAAACATCACGGGATGGTGCGCATTGTATGGGTGTGTGTTACATTAGATTCACTAGTAGGAGTGAGAAAAACATCACGGGGTGGTGCGCATTGTATGGGTGTGTGTTACATTACATTCACTAGTAGGAGTGAGAAAAACATCACGGGGTGGTGCGCATTGTATGGGTGTTTATTACATTAGATTCACTAGTAGGAGTGAGAAAAACATCACGGGGTGGTGCGCATTGTATGGGTGTGTGTTACATTAGATTCACTAGTAGGAGTGAGAAAAACATCACGGGGTGGTGCGCATTGTATGGGTGTGTGTTACATTACATTCACTAGTAGGAGTGAGAAAAACATCACGGGGTGGTGCGCATTGTATGGGTGTGTGTTACATTACATTCACTAGTAGGAGTGAGAAAAACATCACGGGGTGGTGCGCATTGTATGGGTGTGTGTTACATTACATTCACTAGTAGGAGTGAGAAAAACATCACGGGGTGGTGCGCATTGTATGGGTGTGTGTTACATTAGATTCACTAGTAGGAGTGAGAAAAACATCACGGGTGGTGCGCATTGTATGGGTGTTTGTTACATTAGATTCAGTAGTAGGAGTGAGAAAAACATCATGCGGTGGTGTGCATTGTATGGGTGTGTGTTACATTACATTCACTAGTAGGAGTGAGAAAAACATCACGGGGTGGTGCGCATTGTATGGGTGTGTGTTACATTACATTCACTAGTAGGAGTGAGAAAAACATCACGGGGTGGTGCGCATTGTATGGGTGTGTGTTACATTACATTCACTAGTAGGAGTGAGAAAAACATCACGGGGTGGTGCGCATTGTATGGGTGTGTGTTACATTACATTCACTAGTAGGAGTGAGAAAAACATCACGGGGTGGTGCGCATTGTATGGGTGTGTGTTACATTACATACACTAGTAGGAGTCAGAAAAACATCACGGGGTGGTGCGCATTGTATGGGTGTGTGTTACATTACATTCACTAGTAGGAGTCAGAAAAACATCACGGGGTGGTGCGCATTGAATGGGTGTGTGTTACATTACATTCACTAGTAGGAGTGAGAAAAACATCACGGGGTGGTGCGCATTGTATGGGTGTGTGTTACATTAGATTCACTAGTAGGAGTGAGAAAAACATCACGGGGTGGTGCGCATTGTATGGGTGTGTGTTACATTACATTCACTAGTAGGAGTGAGAAAAACATCACGGGGTGGTGCGCATTGTATGGGTGTTTGTTACATTAGATTCACTAGTAGGAGTGAGAAAAACATCACGGGGTGGTGCGCATTGTATGGGTGTGTGTTACATTAGATTCACTAGTAGGAGTGAGAAAAACATCACGGGGTGGTGCGCATTGTATGGGTGTGTGTTACATTACATTCACTAGTAGGAGTGAGAAAAACATCACGGGGTGGTGCGCATTGAATGGGTGTGTGTTACATTACATTCACTAGTAGGAGTGAGAAAAACATCACGGGGTGGTGCGCATTGTATGGGTGTGTGTTACATTACATTCACTAGTAGGAGTGAGAAATACATCACGGGGTGGTGCGCATTGTATGGGTGTGTGTTACATTACATTCACTAGTAGGAGTGAGAAAAACATCACGGGTGGTGCGCATTGTATGGGAGTTTGTTACATTAGATTCAGTAGTAGGAGTGAGAAAAACATCACGGGGTGGTGTGCATTGTATGGGTGTGTGTTACATTACATTCACTAGTAGGAGTGAGAAAAACATCACGGGGTGGTGCGCATTGTATGGGTGTGTGTTACATTACATTCACTAGTAGGAGTGAGAAAAACATCACGGGGTGGTGCGCATTGTATGGGTGTGTGTTACATTACATTCACTAGTAGGAGTGAGAAAAACATCACGGGGTGGTGCGCATTGTATGGGTGTGTGTTACATTACATTCAGTAGTAGGAGTGAGAAAAACATCACGGGTTGGTGCGCATTGTATGGGTGTGTGTTACATTAGATTCACTAGTAAGAGTGAGAAAAACATCACGGGGTGTTGCGCATTGTATGGGTGTGGGTTACATTACATTCACTACTAGGAGTGAGAAAAACATCACGGGGTGGTGCGCATTGTATGGGTGTGTGTTACATTACATTCACTAGTAGGAGTGAGAAAAACATCACGTTGTGGTGCGCATTGTACGGGTGTGTGTTACATTACATTCACTAGTAGGAGTGAGAAAAACATCACGGGGTGGTGCGCATTGTATGGGTGTGTGTTATATTACATTCACTAGTAGGAGTGAGAAAAACATCACGGGGTGGTGCGCATTGTATGGGTGTGTGTTACATTACATTCACAAGTAGGAGTGAGAAAAACATCACGGGGTGGTGCGCATTGTATGGGTGTGTGTTACATTACATTCACTAGTAGGAGCGAGAAAAACATCATGGGGTGGTGCGCATTGTATGGGTGTGTGTTAAATTACATTCACTAGTAGGAGTGAGAAAAACATCACGGGGTGGTGCGCATTGTATGCGTGTGTGTTACATTACATTCACTAGTAGGAGTGAGAAAAACATCACGGGGTGGTGCGCATTGTACGGGTGTGTGTTACATTACATTCACTAGTAGCAGTGAGAAAAACATCAAGGGATGGTGCGCATTGTACGGGTGTGTGTTACATTACATTCACTAGTAGGAGTGAGAAAAACATCACGGGGTGGTGCGCATTGTACGGGTGTTTGTTACATTAGATTCACTAGTAGGAGTGAGAAAATCATCACGGGGTGGTGCGCATTGTATGGGTGTGGGTTACATTACATTCACTACTAGGAGTGAGAAAAACATCACGGGGTGGTGCGCATTGTATGGGTGTGTGTTACATTACATTCACTAGTAGGAGTGAGAAAAACATCACGGGGTGGTGCGCATTGTACGGGTGTGTGTTACATTACATTCACTAGTAGGAGTGAGAAAAACATCACGGGGTGGTGCGCATTGTATGGGTGTGTCTTACATTACATTCACTACTAGGAGTGAGAAAAACATCACGGGGTGGTGCGCATTGTATGGGTGTGGGTTGCATTACATTCACTACTAGGAGTGAGAAAAACATCACGGGTTGGTGCGCATTGTATGGGTGTGTGTTACATTACATTCACTAGTAGGAGTGAGAAAAACATCACGGGGTGGTGCGCATTGTACGGGTGTGTGTTACATTACATTCACTAGTAGGAGTGAGAAAAACATCACGGGGTGGTGCGCATTGTATGGGTGTGTGTTACATTACATTCACTAGTAGGAGTGAGAAAAACATCACGGGGTGGTGCGCATTGTATGGGTGTGTGTTACATTACATTCACTAGTAGGAGTGAGAAAAACATCAAGGGGTGGTGCGCATTGTATGGGTGTGTGTTACATTACATTCACTAGTAGGAGCGAGAAAAACATCACGGGGTGGTGCGCATTGTATGGGTGTGTGTTAAATTACATTCACTAGTAGGAGTGAGAAAAACATCACGGGGTGGTGCGCATTGTATGCGTGTGTGTTACATTACATTCACTAGTAGGAGTGAGAAAAACATCACGGGGTGGTGCGCATTGTATGGGTGTGTGTTACATTACATTCACTAGTAGCAGTGAGAAAAACATCAAGGGATGGTGCGCATTGTACGGGTGTGTGTTACATTACATTCACTAGTAGGAGTGAGAAAAACATCACGGGGTGGTGCGCATTGTACGGGTGTTTGTTACATTAGATTTACTAGTAGGAGTGAGAAAATCATCACGGGGTGGTGCGCATTGTATGGGTGTGTGTTACATTGCATTCACTAGAAGGAGTGAGAAAAACATCACGGGGTGGTGCGCCTTGTATGGGTGTGTGTTACATTAGATTCACTAGTAGGAGCGAGAAAAACATCACGGGGCGTCGCGCATTGTATGGGTGTGTGTTACATTACATTCACTAGTAGGAGCGAGAAAAACATCACGGGGCGGTCCGCATTGTATGGGTGTGTGTTACATTACATTCACTAGTAGGAGCGAGAAAAACATCACGGGGCGGTGCGCATTGTATGGGTGTGTGTTACATTACATTCACTAGTAGGAGCGAGAAAAACATCACGGGGAGGTGCACATTGTATGGGTGTGTGTTACATTACATTCACTAGTAGGAGTGAGAAAAACATCACGGGGTGGTTCGCATTGTATGGGTGTGTGTTACATTACATTCACTAGTAGGAGTGAGAAAAACATCACGGGGTGGTGCGCATTGTACGGGTGTGTGTTACATTACATTCACTAGTAGGAGTGAGAAAAGCATCACGGGGTGGTGCGCATTGTACGGGTGTGTCTTACATTACATTCACTACTAGGAGTGAGGAAAACATCACGGGGTGGTGCGCATTGTATGGGTGTGGGTTACAGTACATTCACTACTAGGAGTGAGAAAAACATCACGGGTTGGTGCGCATTGTATGGGTGTGTGTTACATTACATTCACTAGTAGGAGTGAGAAAAACATCACGGGGTGGTGCGCATTGTATGGGTGTGTGTTACATTACATTCACTAGTAGGAGTGAGAAAAACATCACGGGGTGGTGCGCATTGTATGGGTGTGTGTTACATTACATTCACTAGTAGGAGTGAGAAAAACATCACGGGGTGGTGCGCATTGTATGGGTGTGTGTTACATTACATTCACTAGTAGGAGTGAGAAAAACATCACGGGGTGGTGCGCATTGTATGGGTGTGTGTTACAATACATTCACTAGTAGGAGCGAGAAAAACATCACGGGGTGGTGCGCATTGTATGGGTGTGTGTTAAATTACATTCACTAGTAGGAGTGAGAAAAACATCACGGGGTGGTGCGCATTGTATGCGTGTGTGTTACATTACATTCACTAGTAGGAGTGAGAAAAACATCACGGGGTGGTGCGCATTGTATGGGTGTGTGTTACATTACATTCACTAGTAGCAGTGAGAAAAACATCAAGGGATGGTGCGCATTGTACGGGTGTGTGTTACATTACATTCACTAGTAGGAGTGAGAAAAACATCACGGGGTGGTGCGCATTGTACGGGTGTTTGTTACATTAGATTCACTAGTAGGAGTGAGAAAATCATCACGGGGTGGTGCGCATTGTATGGGTGTGTGTTACATTGCATTCACTAGAAGGAGTGAGAAAAACATCACGGGGTGGTGCGCCTTGTATGGGTGTGTGTTACATTAGATTCACTAGTAGGAGCGAGAAAAACATCACGGGGCGTCGCGCATTGTATGGGTGTGTGTTACATTACCTTCACTAGTAGGAGCGAGAAAAACATGACGGGGCGGTCCGCATTGTATGGGTGTGTGTTACATTACATTCACTAGTAGGAGCGAGAAAAACATCACGGGGCGGTGCGCATTGTATGGGTGTGTGTTACATTACATTCACTAGTAGGAGCGAGAAAAACATCACGGGGTGGTGCGCATTGTATGGGTGTGTGTTACATTACATTCACTAGTAGGAGTGAGAAAACATCACGGGGTGGTTCGCATTGTATGGGTGTGTGTTACATTACATTCACTAGTAGGAGTGAGAAAAACATCACGGGGTGGTGCGCATTGTATGGGTGTGTGTTACATTACATTCACTAGTAGGAGTGAGAAAAACATCACGGGGTGGTGCGCATTGTATGGGTGTGTGTTACATTACATTCACTAGTAGGAGTGTGAAAAACATCACGGGGTGGTGCGCATTGTATGGGTGTGTGTTACATTACATTCACTAGTAGGAGTGAGAAAAACATCACGGTGTGGTGCGCATTGTATGGGTGTGTGTTACATTACATTCACTAGTAGGAGCGAGAAAAACATCACGGGGTGGTGCGCATTGTATGGGTGTGTGTTACATTACATTCACTAGTAGGAGCGAGAAAAACATCACGGGGTGGTGCGCATTGTATGGGTGTGTGTTACATTACATTCACTAGTAGGAGTCAGAAAAACATCACGGGGTGGTGCGCATTGTATGGGTGTGTGTTACATTACATTCACTAGTAGGAGTGAGAAAAACATCACGGGGTGGTGCGCATTGTATGGGTGTGTGTTACATTACATTCACTAGTAGGAGTGAGAAAAACATCACGGGGTGGTGCGCATTGTATGGGTGTGTGTTACATTACATTCACTAGTAGGAGTGAGAAAAACATCACGGGGTGGTGCGCATTGTATGGGTGTGTGTTACATTACATTCGCTAGTAGGAGTGAGAAAAACATCACGGGGTGGTGCGCATTGTATGCGTGTGTGTTACATTACATTCACTAGTAGGAGTGAGAAAAACATCACGGGGTGGTGCGCATTGTATGGGTGTGTGTTACATTACATTCACTAGTAGGAGTGAGAAAAACATCACGGGGTGGTGCGCATTGTATGGGTGTGTGTTACATTACATTCACTAGTAGGAGTGAGAAAAACATCACGGGGTGGTGCGCATTGTATGGGTGTGTGTTACATTACATTCACTAGTAGGAGTGAGAAAAACATCACGGGGTGGTGCGCATTGTATGGGTGTGTGTTACATTACATTCACTAGTAGGAGTCAGAAAAACATCACGGGTTGGTGCGCATTGTATGGGTGTGTGTTACATTACATTCACTAGTAGGAGTGAGAAAAACATCACGGGGTGGTGCGCATTGTATGGGTGTGTGTTACATTACATTCACTAGTAGGAGTGAGAAAAACATCACGGGGTGGTGCGCATTGTATGGGTGTGTGTTACATTACATACACTAGTAGGAGTCACAAAAACATCACGGGGTGGTGCGCATTGTATGGGTGTGTGTTACATTACATTCACTAGTAGGAGTCAGAAAAACATCACGGGGTGGTGCGCATTGAATGGGTGTGTGTTACATTACATTCACTAGTAGGAGTGAGAAAAACATCACGGGGTGGTGCGCATTGTATGGGTGTGTGTTACATTACATTCACTAGTAGGAGTGAGAAAAACATCACGGGGTGGTGCGCATTGTATGGGTGTTTATTACATTAGATTCACTAGTAGGAGTGAGAAAAACATCACGGGGTGGTGCGCATTTTATGGGTGTGTGTTACATTAGATTCACTAGTAGGAGTGAGAAAAACATCACGGGGTGGTGCGCATTGTATGGGTGTGTGTTACATTACATTCACTAGTAGGAGTGAGAAAAACATCACGGGGTGGTGCGCATTGTATGGGTGTGTGTTACATTACATTCACTAGTAGGAGTGAGAAAAACATCACGGGGTGGTGCGCATTGTATGGGTGTGTGTTACATTACATTCACTAGTAGGAGTGAGAAAAACATCACGGGGTGGTGCGCATTGTATGGGTGTTTGTTACATTAGATTCACTAGTAGGAGTGAGAAAAACATCACGGGTGGTGCGCATTGTATGGGTGTTTGTTACATTAGATTCAGTAGTAGGAGTGAGAAAAACATCACGGGGTGGTGTGCATTGTATGGGTGTGTGTTACATTACATTCACTAGTAGGAGTGAGAAAAACATCACGGGGTGGTGCGCATTGTATGGGTGTGTGTTACATTACATTCACTAGTAGGAGTGAGAAAAACATCACGGGGTGGTGCGCATTGTATGGGTGTGTGTTACATTACATTCACTAGTAGGAGTGAGAAAAACATCACGGGGTGGTGCGCATTGTATGGGTGTGTGTTACATTACATTCACTAGTAGGAGTCAGAAAAACATCACGGGTTGGTGCGCATTGTATGGGTGTGTGTTACATTACATTCACTAGTAGGAGTGAGAAAAACATCACGGGGTGGTGCGCATTGTATGGGTGTCTGTTACATTACATTCACTAGTAGGAGTGAGAAAAACATCACGGGGTGGTGCGCATTGTATGGGTGTGTGTTACATTACATACACTAGTAGGAGTCAGAAAAACATCACGGGGTGGTGCGCATTGTATGGGTGTGTGTTACATTACATTCACTAGTAGGAGTCAGAAAAACATCACAGGGTGGTGCGCATTGAATGGGTGTGTGTTACATTACATTCACTAGTAGGAGTGAGAAAAACATCACGGGGTGGTGCGCATTGTATGGGTGTGTGTTACATTAGATTCACTAGTAGGAGTGAGAAAAACATCACGGGGTGGTGCGCATTGTATGGGTGTGTGTTACATTACATTCACTAGTAGGAGTGAGAAAAACATCACGGGGTGGTGCGCATTGTATGGGTGTTTATTACATTAGATTCACTAGTAGGAGTGCGAAAAACATCACGGGGTGGTGCGCATTGTATGGGTGTGTGTTACATTAGATTCACTAGTAGGAGTGAGAAAAACATCACGGGGTGGTGCGCATTGTATGGGTGTGTGTTACATTACATTCACTAGTAGGAGTGAGAAAAACATCACGGGGTGGTGCGCATTGTATGGGTGTGTGTTACATTACATTCACTAGTAGGAGTGAGAAAAACATCACGGGGTGGTGCGCATTGTATGGGTGTGTGTTACATTACATTCACTAGTAGGAGTGAGAAAAACATCACGGGGTGGTGCGCATTGTATGGGTGTGTGTTACATTACATTCACTAGTAGGAGTGAGAAAAACATCACGGGTGGTGCGCATTGTATGGGTGTTTGTTACATTAGATTCAGTAGTAGGAGTGAGAAAAACATCACGGGGTGGTGTGCATTGTATGGGTGTGTGTTACATTACATTCACTAGTAGGAGTGAGAAAAACATCACGGGGTGGTGCGCATTGTATGGGTGTGTGTTACATTACATTCACTAGTAGGAGTGAGAAAAACATCACGGGGTGGTGCGCATTGTATGGGTGTGTGTTACATTACATTCACTAGTAGGAGTGAGAAAAACATCACGGGGTGGTGCGCATTGTAGGGGTGTGTGTTACATTACATTCACTAGTAGGAGTGAGAAAAACATCACGGGTTGGTGCGCATTGTATGGGTGTGTGTTACATTAGATTCACTAGTAGGAGTGAGAAAAACATCACGGGGTGTTGCGCATTGTATGGGTGTGGGTTACATTACATTCACTACTAGGAGTGAGAAAAACATCACGGGGTGGTGCGCATTGTATGGGTGTGTGTTACATTACATTCACTAGTAGGAGTGAGAAAAACATCACGTTGTGGTGCGCATTGCACGGGTGTGTGTTACATTACATTCACTAGTAGGAGTGAGAAAAACATCACGGGGTGGTGCGCATTGTATCGGTGTGTGTTATATTACATTCACTAGTAGGAGTGAGAAAAACATCACGGGGTGGTGCGCATTGTATGGGTGTGTGTTACATTACATTCACAAGTAGGAGTGAGAAAAACATCACGGGGTGGTGCGCATTGTATGGGTGTGTGTTACATTACATTCACTAGTAGGAGCGAGAAAAACATCATGGGGTGGTGCGCATTGTATGGGTGTGTGTTAAATTACATTCACTAGTAGGAGTGAGAAAAACATCACGGGGTGGTGCGCATTGTATGCGTGTGTGTTACATTACATTCACTAGTAGGAGTGAGAAAAACATCACGGGGTGGTGCGCATTGTACGGGTGTGTGTTACATTACATTCACTAGTAGCAGTGAGAAAAACATCAAGGGATGGTGCGCATTGTACGGGTGTGTGTTACATTACATTCACTAGTAGGAGTGAGAAAAACATCACGGGGTGGTGCGCATTGTACGGGTGTTTGTTACATTAGATTCACTAGTAGGAGTGAGAAAATCATCACGGGGTGGTGCGCATTGTATGGGTGTGGGTTACATTACATTCACTACTAGGAGTGAGAAAAACATCACGGGGTGGTGTGCATTGTATGGGTGTGTGTTACATTACATTCACTAGTAGGAGTGAGAAAATCATCACGGGGTGGTGCGCATTGTATGGGTGTGGGTTACATTACATTCACTAGTAGGAGTGAGAAAAACATCACGGGGTGGTGCGCATTGTACGGGTGTGTGTTACATTACATTCACTAGTAGGAGTGAGAAAAACATCACGGGGTGGTGCGCATTGTATGGGTGTGTGTTACATTACATTCACTAGTAGGAGTCAGAAAAACATCACGGGTTGGTGCGCATTGTATGGGTGTGTGTTACATTACATTCACTAGTAGGAGTGAGAAAAACATCACGGGGTGGTGCGCATTGTATGGGTGTCTGTTACATTACATTCACTAGTAGGAGTGAGAAAAACATCACGGGGTGGTGCGCATTGTATGGGTGTGTGTTACATTACATACACTAGTAGGAGTCAGAAAAACATCACGGGGTGGTGCGCATTGTATGGGTGTGTGTTACATTACATTCACTAGTAGGAGTCAGAAAAACATCACAGGGTGGTGCGCATTGAATGGGTGTGTGTTACATTACATTCACTAGTAGGAGTGAGAAAAACATCACGGGGTGGTGCGCATTGTATGGGTGTGTGTTACATTAGATTCACTAGTAGGAGTGAGAAAAACATCACGGGGTGGTGCGCATTGTATGGGTGTGTGTTACATTACATTCACTAGTAGGAGTGAGAAAAACATCACGGGGTGGTGCGCATTGTATGGGTGTTTATTACATTAGATTCACTAGTAGGAGTGCGAAAAACATCACGGGGTGGTGCGCATTGTATGGGTGTGTGTTACATTAGATTCACTAGTAGGAGTGAGAAAAACATCACGGGGTGGTGCGCATTGTATGGGTGTGTGTTACATTACATTCACTAGTAGGAGTGAGAAAAACATCACGGGGTGGTGCGCATTGTATGGGTGTGTGTTACATTACATTCACTAGTAGGAGTGAGAAAAACATCACGGGGTGGTGCGCATTGTATGGGTGTGTGTTACATTACATTCACTAGTAGGAGTGAGAAAAACATCACGGGGTGGTGCGCATTGTATGGGTGTGTGTTACATTACATTCACTAGTAGGAGTGAGAAAAACATCACGGGTGGTGCGCATTGTATGGGTGTTTGTTACATTAGATTCAGTAGTAGGAGTGAGAAAAACATCACGGGGTGGTGTGCATTGTATGGGTGTGTGTTACATTACATTCACTAGTAGGAGTGAGAAAAACATCACGGGGTGGTGCGCATTGTATGGGTGTGTGTTACATTACATTCACTAGTAGGAGTGAGAAAAACATCACGGGGTGGTGCGCATTGTATGGGTGTGTGTTACATTACATTCACTAGTAGGAGTGAGAAAAACATCACGGGGTGGTGCGCATTGTATGGGTGTGTGTTACATTACATTCACTAGTAGGAGTGAGAAAAACATCACGGGTTGGTGCGCATTGTATGGGTGTGTGTTACATTAGATTCACTAGTAGGAGTGAGAAAAACATCACGGGGTGTTGCGCATTGTATGGGTGTGGGTTACATTACATTCACTACTAGGAGTGAGAAAAACATCACGGGGTGGTGCGCATTGTATGGGTGTGTGTTACATTACATTCACTAGTAGGAGTGAGAAAAACATCACGTTGTGGTGCGCATTGCACGGGTGTGTGTTACATTACATTCACTAGTAGGAGTGAGAAAAACATCACGGGGTGGTGCGCATTGTATGGGTGTGTGTTATATTACATTCACTAGTAGGAGTGAGAAAAACATCACGGGGTGGTGCGCATTGTATGGGTGTGTGTTACATTACATTCACAAGTAGGAGTGAGAAAAACATCACGGGGTGGTGCGCATTGTATGGGTGTGTGTTACATTACATTCACTAGTAGGAGCGAGAAAAACATCATGGGGTGGTGCGCATTGTATGGGTGTGTGTTAAATTACATTCACTAGTAGGAGTGAGAAAAACATCACGGGGTGGTGCGCATTGTATGCGTGTGTGTTACATTACATTCACTAGTAGAAGTGAGAAAAACATCACGGGGTGGTGCGCATTGTACGGGTGTGTGTTACATTACATTCACTAGTAGCAGTGAGAAAAACATCAAGGGATGGTGCGCATTGTACGGGTGTGTGTTACATTACATTCACTAGTAGGAGTGAGAAAAACATCACGGGGTGGTGCGCATTGTACGGGTGTTTGTTACATTAGATTCATTAGTAGGAGTGAGAAAATCATCACGGGGTTGTGCGCATTGTATGGGTGTGGGTTACATTACATTCACTACTAGGAGTGAGAAAAACATCACGGGGTGGTGTGCATTGTATGGGTGTGTGTTACATTACATACACTAGTAGGAGTGAGAAAATCATCACGGGGTGGTGCGCATTGTATGGGTGTGGGTTACATTACATTCACTAGTAGGAGTGAGAAAAACATCACGGGGTGGTGCGCATTGTACGGGTGTGTGTTACATTACATTCACTAGTAGGAGTGAGAAAAACATCACGGGGTGGTGCGCATTGTATGGGTGTGTGTTACATTACATTCACTAGTAGGAGGGAGAAAAACATCACGGGGTGGTGCGCATTGTATGGGTGTGTGTTACATTACATTCACTAGTAGGAGCGAGAAAAACATCACGGGGTGGTGCGCATTGTATGGGTGTGTGTTACATTACATTCACTAGTAGGAGTGAGAAAAACATCACGGGGTGGTGCGCATTGTATGGGTGTGTGTTACATTACATTCACTAGTAGGAGTCAGAAAAACATCACGGGGTGGTGCGCATTGTATGGGTGTGTGTTACATTACATTCACTAGTAGGAGTGAGAAAAACATCACGGGGTGGTGCGCATTGTATGGGTGTGTGTTACATTAGATTCACTAGTAGGAGTGAGAAAAACATCACGGGGTGGTGCGCATTGTATGGGTGTGTGTTACATTACATTCACTAGTAGGAGTGAGAAAAACATCACGGGGTGGTGCGCATTGTATGGGTGTGTGTTACATTACATTCGCTAGTAGGAGTGAGAAAAACATCACGGGGTGGTGCGCATTGTATGGGTGTGGGTTACATTACATTCACTAGTAGGAGTGAGAAAAACATCACGGGGTGGTGCGCATTGTATGGGTGTGTGTTACATTACATTCCCTAGTAGGAGTGAGAAAAACATCACGGGGTGGTGCGCATTGTATGGGTGTGTGTTACATTACATTCCCTAGTAGGAGTGAGAAAAACATCACGGGGTGGTGCGCATTGTATGGGTGTGTGTTACATTACATTCACTAGTAGGAGTGAGAAAAACATCACGGGGTGGTGCGCATTGTATGGGTGTGGGTTACATTACATTCACTACTAGGAGTGAGAAAAACATCACGGGGTGGTGCGCATTGTATGGGTGTGTGTTACATTACATTCACTAGTAGGAGTGAGAAAAACATCACGGGGTGGTGCGCATTGTACGGGTGTGTGTTACATTACATTCACTAGTAGGAGTGAGAAAAACATCACGGGGTGGTGCGCATTGTATGGGTGTGTGTTACATTACATTCACTAGTAGGAGTGAGAAAAACATCACGGGGTGGTGCGCATTGTATGGGTGTGTGTTACATTACATTCACTAGTAGGAGTGAGAAAAACATCACGGGGCGGTGCGCATTGTATGCGTGTGTGTTACATTACATTCACTAGTAGGAGTGAGAAAAACATCACGGGGTGGTGCGCATTGTACGGGTGTGTGTTACATTACATTCACTAGTAGCAGTGAGAAAAACATCAAGGGATGGTGCGCATTGTACGGGTGTGTGTTACATTACATTCACTAGTAGCAGTGAGAAAAACATCAAGGGATGGTGCGCATTGTACGGGTGTGTGTTACATTACATTCACTAGTAGGAGTGAGAAAAACATCACGGGGTGGTGCGCATTGTACGGGTGTTTGTTACATTAGATTCACTAGTAGGAGTGAGAAAATCATCACGGGGTGGTGCGCATTGTATGGGTGTGGGTTACATTACATTCACTACTAGGAGTGAGAAAAACATCACGGGGTGGTGCGCATTGTATGGGTGTGTGTTACATTACATTCACTAGTAGGAGTGAGAAAAACATCACGGGGTGGTGCGCATTGTACGGGTGTGTGTTACATTACATTCACAAGTAGGAGTGAGAAAAACATCACGGGGTGGTGCGCATTGTATGGGTGTGTCTTACATTACATTCACTACTAGGAGTGAGAAAAACATCACGGGGTGGTGCGCATTGTATGGGTGTGGGTTGCATTACATTCACTACTAGGAGTGAGAAAAACATCACGGGTTGGTGCGCATTGTATGGGTGTGTGTTACATTACATTCACTAGTAGGAGTGAGAAAAACATCACGGGGTGGTGCGCATTGTACGGGTGTGTGTTACATTACATTCACTAGTAGGAGTGAGAAAAACATCACGGGGTGGTGCGCATTGTATGGGTGTGTGTTACATTACATTCACTAGTAGGAGTGAGAAAAACATCACGGGGTGGTGCGCATTGTATGGGTGTGTGTTACATTACATTCACTAGTAGGAGTGAGAAAAACATCAAGGGGTGGTGCGCATTGTATGGGTGTGTGTTACATTACATTCACTAGTAGGAGCGAGAAAAACATCACGGGGTGGTGCGCATTGTATGGGTGTGTGTTAAATTACATTCACTAGTAGGAGTGAGAAAAACATCACGGGGTGGTGCGCATTGTATGCGTGTGTGTTACATTACATTCACTAGTAGGAGTGAGAAAAACATCACGGGGTGGTGCGCATTGTATGGGTGTGTGTTACATTACATTCACTAGTAGCAGTGAGAAAAACATCAAGGGATGGTGCGCATTGTACGGGTGTGTGTTACATTACATTCACTAGTAGGAGTGAGAAAAACATCACGGGGTGGTGCGCATTGTACGGGTGTTTGTTACATTAGATTTACTATTAGGAGTGAGAAAATCATCACGGGGTGGTGCGCATTGTATGGGTGTGTGTTACATTGCATTCACTAGAAGGAGTGAGAAAAACATCACGGGGTGGTGCGCCTTGTATGGGTGTGTGTTACATTAGATTCACTAGTAGGAGCGAGAAAAACATCACGGGGCGTCGCGCATTGTATGGGTGTGTGTTACATTACATTCACTAGTAGGAGCGAGAAAAACATCACGGGGCGGTCCGCATTGTATGGGTGTGTGTTACATTACATTCACTAGTAGGAGCGAGAAAAACATCACGGGGCGGTGCGCATTGTATGGGTGTGTGTTACATTACATTCACTAGTAGGAGCGAGAAAAACATCACGGGGTGGTGCACATTGTATGGGTGTGTGTTACATTACATTCACTAGTAGGAGTGAGAAAAACATCACGGGGTGGTTCGCATTGTATGGGTGTGTGTTACATTACATTCACTAGTAGGAGTGAGAAAAACATCACGGGGTGGTGCGCATTGTACGGGTGTGTGTTACATTACATTCACTAGTAGGAGTGAGAAAAGCATCACGGGGTGGTGCGCATTGTACGGGTGTGTCTTACATTACATTCACTACTAGGAGTGAGGAAAACATCACGGGGTGGTGCGCATTGTATGGGTGTGGGTTACAGTACATTCACTACTAGGAGTGAGAAAAACATCACGGGTTGGTGCGCATTGTATGGGTGTGTGTTACATTACATTCACTAGTAGGAGTGAGAAAAACATCACGGGGTGGTGCGCATTGTATGGGTGTGTGTTACATTACATTCACTAGTAGGAGTGAGAAAAACATCACGGGGTGGTGCGCATTGTATGGGTGTGTGTTACATTACATTCACTAGTAGGAGTGAGAAAAACATCACGGGGTGGTGCGCATTGTATGGGTGTGTGTTACATTACATTCACTAGTAGGAGTGAGAAAAACATCACGGGGTGGTGCGCATTGTATGGGTGTGTGTTACATTACATTCACTAGTAGGAGCGAGAAAAACATCACGGGGTGGTGCGCATTGTATGGGTGTGTGTTAAATTACATTCACTAGTAGGAGTGAGAAAAACATCACGGGGTGGTGCGCATTGTATGCGTGTGTGTTACATTACATTCACTAGTAGGAGTGAGAAAAACATCACGGGGTGGTGCGCATTGTATGGGTGTGTGTTACATTACATTCACTAGTAGCAGTGAGAAAAACATCAAGGGATGGTGCGCATTGTATGGGTGTGTGTTACATTACATTCACTAGTAGGAGTGAGAAAAACATCACGGGGTGGTGCGCCTTGTATGGGTGTGTGTTACATTAGATTCACTAGTAGGAGCGAGAAAAACATCACGAGGCGTCGCGCATTGTATGGGTGTGTGTTACATTACATTCACTAGTAGGAGCGAGAAAAACATGACGGGGCGGTCCGCATTGTATGGGTGTGTGTTACATTACATTCACTAGTAGGAGCGAGAAAAACATCACGGGGCGGTGCGCATTGTATGGGTGTGTGTTACATTACATTCACTAGTAGGAGCGAGAAAAACATCACGGGGTGGTGCGCATTGTATGGGTGTGTGTTACATTACATTCACTAGTAGGAGTGAGAAAACATCACGGGGTGGTTCGCATTGTATGGGTGTGTGTTACATTACATTCACTAGTAGGAGTGAGAAAAACATCACGGGGTGGTGCGCATTGTATGGGTGTGTGTTACATTACATTCACTAGTAGGAGTGAGAAAAACATCACGGGGTGGTGCGCATTGTATGGGTGTGTGTTACATTACATTCACTAGTAGGAGTGTGAAAAACATCACGGGGTGGTGCGCATTGTATGGGTGTGTGTTACATTACATTCACTAGTAGGAGTGAGAAAAACATCACGGTGTGGTGCGCATTGTATGGGTGTGTGTTACATTACATTCACTAGTAGGAGCGAGAAAAACATCACGGGGTGGTGCGCATTGTATGGGTGTGTGTTACATTACATTCACTAGTAGGAGCGAGAAAAACATCACGGGGTGGTGCGCATTGTATGGGTGTGTGTTACATTACATTCACTAGTAGGAGTCAGAAAAACATCACGGGGTGGTGCGCATTGTATGGGTGTGTGTTACATTACATTCACTAGTAGGAGTGAGAAAAACATCACGGGGTGGTGCGCATTGTATGGGTGTGTGTTACATTACATTCACTAGTAGGAGTGAGAAAAACATCACGGGGTGGTGCGCATTGTATGGGTGTGTGTTACATTACATTCACTAGTAGGAGTGAGAAAAACATCACGGGGTGGTGCGCATTGTATGGGTGTGTGTTACATTACATTCGCAAGTAGGAGTGAGAAAAACATCACGGGGTGGTGCGCATTGTATGCGTGTGTGTTACATTACATTCACTAGAAGGAGTGAGAAAAACATCACAGGGTGGTGCGCATTGTACGGGTGTGTGTTACATTACATTCACTAGTAGGAGTGAGAAAAACATCACGGGGTGGTGCGCAATGTACGGGTGTGTGTTACATTACATTCACTAGTAGGAGTGAGAAAAACATCACGGGGTGGTGCGCATTGTATGGGTGTGTGTTACATTACATTCACTAGTAGGAGTGAGAAAAACATCACGGGGCGGTGCGCATTGTATGGGTGTGTGTTACATTACATTCACTAGTAGGAGTCAGAAAAACATCACGGGGCGGTGCGCATTGTATGGGTGTGTGTTACATTACATTCACTAGTAGGAGTGAGAAAAACATCACGGGGTGGTGCGCATTGTATGGGTGTGTGTTACATTACATTCACTAGTAGGAGTGAGAAAAACATCACGGGGTGGTGCACATTGTATGGGTGTGTGTTACATTACATTCACTAGTAGGAGTGAGAAAAACATCACGGGGTGGTGCGCATTGTATGGGTGTGTGTTACATTACATTCACTAGTAGGAGTCAGAAAAACATCACGGGTTGGTGCGCATTGTATGGGTGTGTGTTACATTACATTCACTAGTAGGAGTGAGAAAAACATCACGGGGTGGTGCGCATTGTATGGGTGTGTGTTACATTACATTCACTAGTAGGAGTGAGAAAAACATCACGGGGTGGTGCGCATTGTATGGGTGTGTGTTACATTACATACACTAGTAGGAGTCACAAAAACATCACGGGGTGGTGCGCATTGTATGGGTGTGTGTTACATTACATTCACTAGTAGGAGTCAGAAAAACATCACGGGGTGGTG
This sequence comes from Cavia porcellus, assembly GCF_034190915.1. Lineage (NCBI taxonomy): Eukaryota > Metazoa > Chordata > Mammalia > Rodentia > Caviidae > Cavia > Cavia porcellus. The sequence continues at coordinate 118,284 of NW_026947762.1, read as the reverse complement.
CGCATTGAATGGGTGTGTGTTACATTACATTCACTAGTAGGAGTGAGAAAAACATCACGGGGTGGTGCGCATTGTATGGGTGTGTGTTACATTACATTCACTAGTAGGAGTGAGAAAAACATCACGGGGTGGTGCGCATTGTATGGGTGTTTATTACATTAGATTCACTAGTAGGAGTGAGAAAAACATCACGGGGTGGTGCGCATTGTATGGGTGTGTGTTACATTAGATTCACTAGTAGGAGTGAGAAAAACATCACGGGGTGGTGCGCATTGTATGGGTGTGTGTTACATTACATTCACTAGTAGGAGTGAGAAAAACATCACGGGGTGGTGCGCATTGTATGGGTGTGTGTTACATTACATTCACTAGTAGGAGTGAGAAAAACATCACGGGGTGGTGCGCATTGTATGGGTGTGTGTTACATTACATTCACTAGTAGGAGTGAGAAAAACATCACGGGGTGGTGCGCATTGTATGGGTGTTTGTTACATTAGATTCACTAGTAGGAGTGAGAAAAACATCACGGGTGGTGCGCATTGTATGGGTGTTTGTTACATTAGATTCAGTAGTAGGAGTGAGAAAAACATCACGGGGTGGTGTGCATTGTATGGGTGTGTGTTACATTACATTCACTAGTAGGAGTGAGAAAAACATCACGGGGTGGTGCGCATTGTATGGGTGTGTGTTACATTACATTCACTAGTAGGAGTGAGAAAAACATCACGGGGTGGTGCGCATTGTATGGGTGTGTGTTACATTACATTCACTAGTAGGAGTGAGAAAAACATCACGGGGTGGTGCGCATTGTATGGGTGTGTGTTACATTACATTCACTAGTAGGAGTCAGAAAAACATCACGGGTTGGTGCGCATTGTATGGGTGTGTGTTACATTACATTCACTAGTAGGAGTGAGAAAAACATCACGGGGTGGTGCGCATTGTATGGGTGTCTGTTACATTACATTCACTAGTAGGAGTGAGAAAAACATCACGGGGTGGTGCGCATTGTATGGGTGTGTGTTACATTACATACACTAGTAGGAGTCAGAAAAACATCACGGGGTGGTGCGCATTGTATGGGTGTGTGTTACATTACATTCACTAGTAGGAGTCAGAAAAACATCACAGGGTGGTGCGCATTGAATGGGTGTGTGTTACATTACATTCACTAGTAGGAGTGAGAAAAACATCACGGGGTGGTGCGCATTGTATGGGTGTGTGTTACATTAGATTCACTAGTAGGAGTGAGAAAAACATCACGGGGTGGTGCGCATTGTATGGGTGTGTGTTACATTACATTCACTAGTAGGAGTGAGAAAAACATCACGGGGTGGTGCGCATTGTATGGGTGTTTATTACATTAGATTCACTAGTAGGAGTGCGAAAAACATCACGGGGTGGTGCGCATTGTATGGGTGTGTGTTACATTAGATTCACTAGTAGGAGTGAGAAAAACATCACGGGGTGGTGCGCATTGTATGGGTGTGTGTTACATTACATTCACTAGTAGGAGTGAGAAAAACATCACGGGGTGGTGCGCATTGTATGGGTGTGTGTTACATTACATTCACTAGTAGGAGTGAGAAAAACATCACGGGGTGGTGCGCATTGTATGGGTGTGTGTTACATTACATTCACTAGTAGGAGTGAGAAAAACATCACGGGGTGGTGCGCATTGTATGGGTGTGTGTTACATTACATTCACTAGTAGGAGTGAGAAAAACATCACGGGTGGTGCGCATTGTATGGGTGTTTGTTACATTAGATTCAGTAGTAGGAGTGAGAAAAACATCACGGGGTGGTGTGCATTGTATGGGTGTGTGTTACATTACATTCACTAGTAGGAGTGAGAAAAACATCACGGGGTGGTGCGCATTGTATGGGTGTGTGTTACATTACATTCACTAGTAGGAGTGAGAAAAACATCACGGGGTGGTGCGCATTGTATGGGTGTGTGTTACATTACATTCACTAGTAGGAGTGAGAAAAACATCACGGGGTGGTGCGCATTGTATGGGTGTGTGTTACATTACATTCACTAGTAGGAGTGAGAAAAACATCACGGGTTGGTGCGCATTGTATGGGTGTGTGTTACATTAGATTCACTAGTAGGAGTGAGAAAAACATCACGTTGTGGTGCGCATTGCACGGGTGTGTGTTACATTACATTCACTAGTAGGAGTGAGAAAAACATCACGGGGTGGTGCGCATTGTATGGGTGTGTGTTATATTACATTCACTAGTAGGAGTGAGAAAAACATCACGGGGTGGTGCGCATTGTATGGGTGTGTGTTACATTACATTCACAAGTAGGAGTGAGAAAAACATCACGGGGTGGTGCGCATTGTATGGGTGTGTGTTACATTACATTCACTAGTAGGAGCGAGAAAAACATCATGGGGTGGTGCGCATTGTATGGGTGTGTGTTAAATTACATTCACTAGTAGGAGTGAGAAAAACATCACGGGGTGGTGCGCATTGTATGCGTGTGTGTTACATTACATTCACTAGTAGGAGTGAGAAAAACATCACGGGGTGGTGCGCATTGTACGGGTGTGTGTTACATTACATTCACTAGTAGCAGTGAGAAAAACATCAAGGGATGGTGCGCATTGTACGGGTGTGTGTTACATTACATTCACTAGTAGGAGTGAGAAAAACATCACGGGGTGGTGCGCATTGTACGGGTGTTTGTTACATTAGATTCACTAGTAGGAGTGAGAAAATCATCACGGGGTGGTGCGCATTGTATGGGTGTGGGTTACATTACATTCACTACTAGGAGTGAGAAAAACATCACGGGGTGGTGTGCATTGTATGGGTGTGTGTTACATTACATTCACTAGTAGGAGTGAGAAAATCATCACGGGGTGGTGCGCATTGTATGGGTGTGGGTTACATTACATTCACTAGTAGGAGTGAGAAAAACATCACGGGGTGGTGCGCATTGTACGGGTGTGTGTTACATTACATTCACTAGTAGGAGTGAGAAAAACATCACGGGGTGGTGCGCATTGTATGGGTGTGTGTTACATTATATTCACTAGTAGGAGGGAGAAAAACATCACGGGGTGGTGCGCATTGTATGGGTGTGTGTTACATTACATTCACTAGTAGGAGCGAGAAAAACATCACGGGGTGGTGCGCATTGTATGGGTGTGTGTTACATTACATTCACTAGTAGGAGTGAGAAAAACATCACGGGGTGGTGCGCATTGTATGGGTGTGTGTTACATTACATTCACTAGTAGGAGTCAGAAAAACATCACGGGGTGGTGCGCATTGTATGGGTGTGTGTTACATTACATTCACTAGTAGGAGTGAGAAAAACATCACGGGGTGGTGCGCATTGTATGGGTGTGTGTTACATTAGATTCACTAGTAGGAGTGAGAAAAACATCACGGGGTGGTGCGCATTGTATGGGTGTGTGTTACATTACATTCACTAGTAGGAGTGAGAAAAACATCACGGGGTGGTGCGCATTGTATGGGTGTGTGTTACATTACATTCGCTAGTAGGAGTGAGAAAAACATCACGGGGTGGTGCGCATTGTATGGGTGTGGGTTACATTACATTCACTAGTAGGAGTGAGAAAAACATCACGGGGTGGTGCGCATTGTATGGGTGTGTGTTACATTACATTCCCTAGTAGGAGTGAGAAAAACATCACGGGGTGGTGCGCATTGTATGGGTGTGTGTTACATTACATTCCCTAGTAGGAGTGAGAAAAACATCACGGGGTGGTGCGCATTGTATGGGTGTGTGTTACATTACATTCACTAGTAGGAGTGAGAAAAACATCACGGGGTGGTGCGCATTGTATGGGTGTGGGTTACATTACATTGACTACTAGGAGTGAGAAAAACATCACGGGGTGGTGCGCATTGTATGGGTGTGTGTTACATTACATTCACTAGTAGGAGTGAGAAAAACATCACGGGGTGGTGCGCATTGTACGGGTGTGTGTTACATTACATTCACTAGTAGGAGTGAGAAAAACATCACGGGGTGGTGCGCATTGTATGGGTGTGTGTTACATTACATTCCCTAGTAGGAGTGAGAAAAACATCACGGGGTGGTGCGCATTGTATGGGTGTGTGTTACATTACATTCCCTAGTAGGAGTGAGAAAAACATCACGGGGTGGTGCGCATTGTATGGGTGTGTGTTACATTACATTCACTAGTAGGAGTGAGAAAAACATCACGGGGTGGTGCGCATTGTATGGGTGTGGGTTACATTACATTGACTACTAGGAGTGAGAAAAACATCACGGGGTGGTGCGCATTGTATGGGTGTGTGTTACATTACATTCACTAGTAGGAGTGAGAAAAACATCACGGGGTGGTGCGCATTGTACGGGTGTGTGTTACATTACATTCACTAGTAGGAGTGAGAAAAACATCACGGGGTGGTGCGCATTGTATGGGTGTGTGTTACATTACATTCACTAGTAGGAGTGAGAAAAACATCACGGGGTGGTGCGCATTGTATGGGTGTGTGTTACATTACATTCACTAGTAGGAGTGAGAAAAACATCACGGGGCGGTGCGCATTGTATGGGTGTGTGTTACATTACATTCACTAGTAGGAGTCAGAAAAACATCACGGGGTGGTGCGCATTGTATGGGTGTGTGTTACATTACATTCACTAGTAGGAGTCAGAAAAACATCACGGGGTGGTGCGCATTGTATGGGTGTGTGTTACATTACATTCACTACTAGGAGTGAGAAAAACATCACGGGGTGGTGCGCATTGTATGGGTGTGTGTTACATTACATTCACTAGTAGGAGTGAGAAAAACATCACGGGGTGGTGCGCATTGTACGGGTGTGTGTTACATTACATTCACTAGTAGGAGTGAGAAAAACATCACGGGGTGGTGCGCATTGTATGGGTGTGTGTTAGATTACATTCACTAGTAGGAGTGAGAAAAACATCACGGGGTGGTGCGCATTGTATGGGTGTGTGTTACATTACATTCACAAGTAGGAGTGAGAAAAACATCACGGGGTGGTGCGCATTGTATGGGTGTGTGTTACATTACATTCACTAGTAGGAGCGAGAAAAACATCATGGGGTGGTGCGCATTGTATGGGTGTGTGTTAAATTACATTCACTAGTAGGAGTGAGAAAAACATCACGGGGTGGTGCGCATTGTATGCGTGTGTGTTACATTACATTCACTAGTAGGAGTGAGAAAAACATCACGGGGTGGTGCGCATTGTATGGGTGTGTGTTACATTACATTCCCTAGTAGCAGTGAGAAAAACATCAAGGGATGGTGCGCATTGTACGGGTGTGTGTTACATTACATTCACTAGTAGGAGTGAGAAAAACATCACGGGGTGGTGCGCATTGTACGGGTGTTTGTTACATTAGATTCACTAGTAGGAGTGAGAAAAACATCACGGGTTGGTGCGCATTGTATGGGTGTGTGTTACATTAGATTCACTAGTAGGAGTGAGAAAAACATCACGGGGTGTTGCGCATTGTATGGGTGTGTGTTACATTAGATTCACTAGTAGGAGTGAGAAAAACATCACGTTGTGGTGCGCATTGTACGGGTGTGTGTTACATTACATTCACTAGTAGGAGTGAGAAAAACATCACGGGGTGGTGCGCATTGTATGGGTGTGTGTTATATTACATTCACTAGTAGGAGTGAGAAAAACATCACGGGGTGGTGCGCATTGTATGGGTGTGTGTTACATTACATTCACAAGTAGGAGTGAGAAAAACATCACGGGGTGGTGCGCATTTTATGGGTGTGTGTTACATTACATTCACTAGTAGGAGCGAGAAAAACATCATGGGGTGGTGCGCATTGTATGGGTGTGTGTTAAATTACATTCACTAGTAGGAGTGAGAAAAACATCACGGGGTGGTGCGCATTGTATGCGTGTGTGTTACATTACATTCACTAGTAGGAGTGAGAAAAACATCACGGGGTGGTGCGCATTGTACGGGTGTGTGTTACATTACATTCACTAGTAGCAGTGAGAAAAACATCAAGGGATGGTGCGCATTGTACGGGTGTGTGTTACATTACATTCACTAGTAGGAGTGAGAAAAACATCACGGGGTGGTGCGCATTGTACGGGTGTTTGTTACATTAGATTCACTAGTAGGAGTGAGAAAATCATCACGGGGTGGTGCGCATTGTATGGGTGTGGGTTACATTACATTCACTACTAGGAGTGAGAAAAACATCACGGGGTGGTGCGCATTGTATGGGTGTGTGTTACATTACATTCACTAGTAGGAGTGAGAAAAACATCACGGGGTGGTGCGCATTGTACGGGTGTGTGTTACATTACATTCACTAGTAGGAGTGAGAAAAACATCACGGGGTGGTGCGCATTGTATGGGTGTGTCTTACATTACATTCACTACTAGGAGTGAGAAAAACATCACAGGGTGGTGCGCATTGTATGGGTGTGGGTTGCATTACATTCACTACTAGGAGTGAGAAAAACATCACGGGTTGGTGCGCATTGTATGGGTGTGTGTTACATTGCATTCACTAGTAGGAGTGAGAAAAACATCACGGGGTGGTGCGCATTGTACGGGTGTGTGTTACATTACATTCACTAGTAGGAGTGAGAAAAACATCACGGGGTGGTGCGCATTGTATGGGTGTGTGTTACATTACATTCACTAGTAGGAGTGAGAAAAACATCACGGGGTGGTGCGCATTGTATGGGTGTGTGTTACATTACATTCACTAGTAGGAGTGAGAAAAACATCACGAGGTGGTGCGCATTGTATGGGTGTGTGTTACATTACATTCACTAGTAGGAGCGAGAAAAACATCACGGGGTGGTGCGCATTGTATGGGTGTGTGTTAAATTACATTCACTAGTAGGAGTGAGAAAAACATCACGGGGTGGTGCGCATTGTATGCGTGTGTGTTACATTACATTCACTAGTAGGAGTGAGAAAAACATCACGGGGTGGTGCGCATTGTATGGGTGTGTGTTACATTACATTCACTAGTAGGAGTGAGAAAAACATCAAGGGATGGTGCGCATTGTACGGGTGTGTGTTACATTACATTCACTAGTAGGAGTGAGAAAAACATCACGGGGTGGTGCGCATTGTACGGGTGTTTGTTACATTAGATTCACTAGTAGGAGTGAGAAAATCATCACGGGGTGGTGCGCATTGTATGGGTGTGTGTTACATTGCATTCACTAGAAGGAGTGAGAAAAACATCACGGGGTGGTGCGCCTTGTATGGGTGTGTGTTACATTAGATTCACTAGTAGGAGCGAGAAAAACATCACGGGGCGTCGCGCATTGTATGGGTGTGTGTTACATTACATTCACTAGTAGGAGCGAGAAAAACATCACGGGGCGGTCCACATTGTATGGGTGTGTGTTACATTACATTCACTAGTAGGAGCGAGAAAAACATCACGGGGCGGTGCGCATTGTATGGGTGTGTGTTACATTACATTCACTAGTAGGAGCGAGAAAAACATCACGGGGTGGTGCGCATTGTATGGGTGTGTGTTACATTACATTCACTAGTAGGAGTGAGAAAAACATCACGGGGTGGTTCGCATTGTATGGGTGTGTGTTACATTACATTCACTAGTAGGAGTGAGAAAAACATCACGGGGTGGTGCGCATTGTATGGGTGTGTGTTACATTACATTCACTAGTAGGAGTGAGAAAAACATCACGGGGTGGTGCGCATTGTATGGGTGTGTGTTACATTACATTCACTAGTAGGAGGGAGAAAAACATCACGGGGTGGTGCGCATTGTATGGGTGTGTGTTACATTACATTCACTAGTAGGAGGGAGAAAAACCTCACGGGGTGGTGCGCATTGTATGGGTGTGTGTTACATTACATTCACTAGTAGGAGCGAGAAAAACATCACGGGGTGGTGCGCATTGTATGGGTGTGTGTTACATTACATTCACTAGTAGGAGCGAGAAAAACATCACGGGGTGGTGCGCATTGTATGGGTGTGTGTTACATTACATTCACTAGTAGGAGTCAGAAAAACATCACGGGGTGGTGCGCATTGTATGGGTGTGTGTTACATTACATTCACTAGTAGGAGTGAGAAAAACATCACGGGGTGGTGCGCATTGTATGGGTGTGTGTTACATTAGATTCACTAGTAGGAGTGAGAAAAACATCACGGGGTGGTGCGCATTGTATGGGTGTGTGTTACATTACATTCCCTAGTAGGAGTGAGAAAAACATCACGGGGTGGTGCGCATTGTATGGGTGTGTGTTACATTACATTCCCTAGTAGGAGTGAGAAAAACATCACGGGGTGGTGCGCATTGTATGGGTGTGTGTTACATTACATTCACTAGTAGGAGTGAGAAAAACATCACGGGGTGGTGCGCATTGTATGGGTGTGGGTTACATTACATTCACTACTAGGAGTGAGAAAAACATCACGGGGTGGTGCGCATTGTATGGGTGTGTGTTACATTACATTCACTAGTAGGAGTGAGAAAAACATCACGGGGTGGTGTGCATTGTACGGGTGTGTGTTACATTACATTCACTAGTAGGAGTGAGAAAAACATCACGGGGTGGTGCGCATTGTATGGGTGTGTGTTACATTACATTCACTAGTAGGAGTGAGAAAAACATCACGGGGTGGTGCGCATTGTATGGGTGTGTGTTACATTACATTCACTAGTAGGAGTGAGAAAAACATCACGGGGCGGTGCGCATTGTATGGGTGTGTGTTACATTACATTCACTAGTAGGAGTCAGAAAAACATCACGGGGTGGTGCGCATTGTATGGGTGTGTGTTACATTACATTCACTAGTAGGAGTCAGAAAAACATCACGGGGTGGTGCGCATTGTATGGGTGTGTGTTACATTACATTCACTACTAGGAGTGAGAAAAACATCACGGGGTGGTGCGCATTGTATGGGTGTGTGTTACATTACATTCACTAGTAGGAGTGAGAAAAACATCACGGGGTGGTGCGCATTGTACGGGTGTGTGTTACATTACATTCACTAGTAGGAGTGAGAAAAACATCACGGGGTGGTGCGCATTGTATGGGTGTGTGTTACATTACATTCACTAGTAGGAGTGAGAAAAACATCACGGGGTGGTGCGCATTGTATGGGTGTGTGTTACATTACATTCACAAGTAGGAGTGAGAAAAACATCACGGGGTGGTGCGCATTGTATGGGTGTGTGTTACATTACATTCACTAGTAGGAGCGAGAAAAACATCATGGGGTGGTGCGCATTGTATGGGTGTGTGTTAAATTACATTCACTAGTAGGAGTGAGAAAAACATCACGGGGTGGTGCGCATTGTATGCGTGTGTGTTACATTACATTCACTAGTAGGAGTGAGAAAAACATCACGGGGTGGTGCGCATTGTATGGGTGTGTGTTACATTACATTCCCTAGTAGCAGTGAGAAAAACATCAAGGGATGGTGCGCATTGTACGGGTGTGTGTTACATTACATTCACTAGTAGGAGTGAGAAAAACATCACGGGGTGGTGCGCATTGTACGGGTGTTTGTTACATTAGATTCACTAGTAGGAGTGAGAAAATCATCACGGGGTGGTGCGCATTGTATGGGTGTGTGTTACATTACATTCACTAGTAGGAGTGAGAAAAACATCACGGGGTGGTGCGCCTTGTATGGGTGTGTGTTACATTAGATTCACTAGTAGGAGCGAGAAAAACATCACGGGGCGTCGCACATTGTATGGGTGTGTGTTACATTACATTCACTAGTAGGAGCGAGAAAAACATCACGGGGCGGTGCGCATTGTATGGGTGTGTGTTACATTACATTCACTAGTAGGAGCGAGAAAAACATCACGGGGCGGTGCGCATTGTATGGGTGTGTGTTACATTACATTCACTAGTAGGAGCGAGAAAAACATCACGGGGTGGTGCGCATTGTATGGGTGTGTGTTACATTACATTCACTAGTAGGAGTGAGAAAAACATCACGGGGTGGTTCGCATTGTATGGGTGTGTGTTACATTACATTCACTAGTAGGAGTGAGAAAAACATCACGGGGTGGTGCGCATTGTATGGGTGTGTGTTACATTACATTCCCTAGTAGGAGTGAGAAAAACATCACGGGGTGGTGCGCATTGTATGGGTGTGTGTTACATTACATTCCCTAGTAGGAGTGAGAAAAACATCACGGGGTGGTGCGCATTGTATGGGTGTGTGTTACATTACATTCACTAGTAGGAGTGAGAAAAACATCACGGGGTGGTGCGCATTGTATGGGTGTGGGTTACATTACATTCACTACTAGGAGTGAGAAAAACATCACGGGGTGGTGCGCATTGTATGGGTGTGTGTTACATTACATTCACTAGTAGGAGTGAGAAAAACATCACGGGGTGGTGCGCATTGTACGGGTGTGTGTTACATTACATTCACTAGTAGGAGTGAGAAAAACATCACGGGGTGGTGCGCATTGTATGGGTGTGTGTTACATTACATTCACTAGTAGGAGTGAGAAAAACATCACGGGGTGGTGCGCATTGTATGGGTGTGTATTACATTACATTCACTAGTAGGAGTGAGAAAAACATCACGGGGCGGTGCGCATTGTATGGGTGTGTGTTACATTACATTCACTAGTAGGAGTCAGAAAAACATCACGGGGTGGTGCGCATTGTATGGGTGTGTGTTACATTACATTCACTAGTAGGAGTCAGAAAAACATCACGGGGTGGTGCGCATTGTATGGGTGTGTGTTACATTACATTCACTAGTAGGAGTGAGAAAAACATCACGGGGTGGTGCGCATTGTATGGGTGTGTGTTACATTACTTTCACTAGTAGGAGTGAGAAAAACATCACGGGGTGGTGCGCATTGTATGGGTGTGTGTTACATTACATTCACTAGTAGGAGTGAGAAAAACATCACGGGGTGGTGCGCATTGTATGGGTGTGTGTTACGTTACATACACTAGTAGGAGTCAGAAAAACATCACGGGGTGGTGCGCATTGTATGGGTGTGTGTTACATTACATTCACTAGTAGGAGTCAGAAAAACATCACGGGGTGGTGCGCATTGAATGGGTGTGTGTTACATTACATTCACTAGTAGGAGTGAGAAAAACATCACGGGGTGGTGCGCATTGTATGGGTGTGTGTTACATTAGATTCACTAGTAGGAGTGAGAAAAACATCACGGGGTGGTGCGCATTGTATGGGTGTGTGTTACATTAGATTCACTAGTAGGAGTGAGAAAAACATCACGGGGTGGTGCGCATTGTATGGGTGTGTGTTACATTACATTCACTAGTAGGAGTGAGAAAAACATCACGGGGTGGTGCGCATTGTATGGGTGTGTGTTACATTACATTCACTAGTAGGAGTGAGAAAAACATCACGGGGTGGTGCGCATTGTATGGGTGTGTGTTACATTACATTCACTAGTAGGAGTGAGAAAAACATCACGGGGTGGTGCGCATTGTATGGGTGTGTGTTACATTAGATTCACTAGTAGGAGTGAGAAAAACATCACGGGTGGTGCGCATTGTATGGGTGTTTGTTACATTAGATTCACTAGTAGGAGTGAGAAAAACATCACGGGGTGGTGCGCATTGTATGGGTGTGTGTTACATTAGATTCACTAGTAGGAGTGAGAAAAACATCACGGGGTGGTGCGCATTGTATGGGTGTGTGTTACATTACATTCACTAGTAGGAGTGAGAAAAACATCACGGGGTGGTGCGCATTGTATGGGTGTGTGTTACATTACATTCACTAGTAGGAGTCAGAAAAACATCACGGGTTGGTGCGCATTGTATGGGTGTGTGTTACATTACATTCACTAGTAGGAGTGAGAAAAACATCACGGGGTGGTGCGCATTGTATGGGTGTCTGTTACATTACATTCACTAGTAGGAGTGAGAAAAACATCACGGGGTGGTGCGCATTGTATGGGTGTGTGTTACATTACATACACTAGTACGAGTCAGAAAAACATCACGGGGTGGTGCGCATTGTATGGGTGTGTGTTACATTACATTCACTAGTAGGAGTCAGAAAAACATCACGGGGTGGTGCGCCTTGAATGGGTGTGTGTTACATTACATTCACTAGTAGGAGTGAGAAAAACATCACGGGGTGGTGCGCATTGTATGGGTGTGTGTTACATTAGATTCACTAGTAGGAGTGAGAAAAACATCACGGGGTGGTGCGCATTGTATGGGTGTGTGTTACATTAGATTCACTAGTAGGAGTGAGAAAAACATCACGGGGTGGTGCGCATTGTATGGGTGTTTATTACATTAGATTCACTAGTAGGAGTGAGAAAAACATCACGGGGTGGTGCGCATTGTATGGGTGTGTGTTACATTAGATTCACTAGTAGGAGTGAGAAAAACATCACGGGGTGGTGCGCATTGTATGGGTGTGTGTTACATTACATTCACTAGTAGGAGTGAGAAAAACATCACGGGGTGGTGCGCATTGTATGGGTGTGTGTTACATTACATTCACTAGTAGGAGTGAGAAAAACATCACGGGGTGGTGCGCATTGTATGGGTGTGTGTTACATTACATTCACTAGTAGGAGTGAGAAAAACATCACGGGGTGGTGCGCATTGTATGGGTGTGTGTTACATTACATTCACTAGTAGGAGTGAGAAAAACATCATGTGTGGTGCGCATTGTATGGGTGTTTGTTACATTAGATTCAGTAGTAGGAGTGAGAAAAACATCACGGGGTGGTGTGCATTGTATGGGTGTGTGTTACATTACATTCACTAGTAGGAGTGAGAAAAACATCACGGGGTGGTGCGCATTGTATGGGTGTGTGTTACATTACATTCACTAGTAGGAGTGAGAAAAACATCACGGGGTGGTTCGCATTGTATGGGTGTGTGTTACATTACATTCACTAGTAGGAGTGAGAAAAACATCACGGGGTGGTGCGCATTGTATGGGTGTGTGTTACATTACATTCACTAGTAGGAGTGAGAAAAACATCACGGGATGGTGCGCATTGTATGGGTGTGTGTTACATTAGATTCACTAGTAGGAGTGAGAAAAACATCACGGGGTGTTGCGCATTGTATGGGTGTGGGTTACATTACATTCACTACTAGGAGTGAGAAAAACATCACGGGGTGGTGCGCATTGTATGGGTGTGTGTTACATTACATTCACTAGTAGGAGTGAGAAAATCATCACGGGGTGGTGCGCATTGTACGGGTGTGTGTTACATTACATTCACTAGTAGGAGTGAGAAAAACATCACGGGGTGGTGCGCATTGTATGGGTGTGTGTTACATTACATTCACTAGTAGGAGTGAGAAAAACATCACGGGGTGGTGCGCATTGTATGGGTGTGTGTTACATTACATTCACAAGTAGGAGTGAGAAAAACATCACGGGGTGGTGCGCATTGTATGGGTGTGTGTTACATTACATTCACTAGTAGGAGCGAGAAAAACATCATGGGGTGGTGCGCATTGTATGGGTGTGTGTTAAATTACATTCACTAGTAGGAGTGAGAAAAACATCACGGGGTGGTGCGCATTGTATGCGTGTGTGTTACATTACATTCACTAATAGGAGTGAGAAAAACATCACGGGGTGGTGCGCATTGTATGGGTGTGTGTTACATTACATTCCCTAGTAGCAGTGAGAAAAACATCAAGGGATGGTGCGCATTGTACGGGTGTGTGTTACATTACATTCACTAGTAGGAGTGAGAAAAACATCACGGGGTGGTGCGCATTGTACGGGTGTTTGTTACATTAGATTCACTAGTAGGAGTGAGAAAATCATCACGGGGTGGTGCGCATTGTATGGGTGTGTGTTACATTACATTCACTAGTAGGAGTGAGAAAAACATCACGGGGTGGTGCGTCTTGTATGGGTGTGTGTTACATTAGATTCACTAGTAGGAGCGAGAAAAACATCACGGGGCGTCGCGCATTGTATGGGTGTGTGTTACATTACATTCACTAGTAGGAGCGAGAAAAACATCACGGGGCGGTGCGCATTGCATGGGTGTGTGTTACATTACATTCACTAGTAGGAGCGAGAAAAACATCACGGGGCGGTGCGCATTGTATGGGTGTGTGTTACATTACATTCACTAGTAGGAGCGAGAAAAACATCACGGGGTGGTGCGCATTGTATGGGTGTGTGTTACATTACATTCACTAGTAGGAGTGAGAAAAACATCACGGGGTGGTTCGCATTGTATGGGTGTGTGTTACATTACATTCACTAGTAGGAGTGAGAAAAACATCACGGGGTGGTGCGCATTGTATGGGTGTGTGTTACATTACATTCACTAGTAGGAGTGAGAAAAACATCACGGGGCGGTGCGCATTGTATGGGTGTGTGTTACATTACATTCACTAGTAGGAGTGAGAAAAACATCACGGGGTGGTGCGCATTGTATGGGTGTGTGTTACATTACATTCACTAGTAGGAGTGAGAAAAACATCACGGGGTGGTGCGCATTGTATGGGTGTGTGTTACATTACATTCACTAGTAGGAGTGAGAAAAACATCACGGGGTGGTGCGCATTGTATGGGTGTGTGTTACATTACATTCACTAGTAGGAATGAGAAAAACATCATGTGTGGTGCGCATTGTATGGGTGTTTGTTACATTAGATTCAGTAGTAGGAGTGAGAAAAACATCACGGGGTGGTGCGCATTGTATGGGTGTGTGTTACATTACATTCACTAGTAGGAGTGAGAAAAACATCACGGGGTGGTGCGCATTGTATGGGTGTGTGTTACATTACATTCACTAGTAGGAGTGAGAAAAACATCACGGGGTGGTGCGCATTGTATGGGTGTGTGTTACATTACATTCACTAGTAGGAGTGAGAAAAACATCACGGGGTGGTGCGCATTGTATGGGTGTGTGTTACATTACATTCACTAGTAGGAGTGAGAAAAACATCACGGGGTGGTGCGCATTGTATGGGTGTGTGTTACATTACATTCACTAGTAGGAGTGAGAAAAACATCATGTGTGGTGCGCATTGTATGGGTGTTTGTTACATTAGATTCAGTAGTAGGAGTGAGAAAAACATCACGGGGTGGTGTGCATTGTATGGGTGTGTGTTACATTACATTCACTAGTAGGAGTGAGAAAAACATCACGGGGTGGTGCGCATTGTATGGGTGTGTGTTACATTACATTCACTAGTAGGAGTGAGAAAAACATCACGGGGTGGTTCGCATTGTATGGGTGTGTGTTACATTACATTCACTAGTAGGAGTGAGAAAAACATCACGGGGTGGTGCGCATTGTATGGGTGTGTGTTACATTACATTCACTAGTAGGAGTGAGAAAAACATCACGGGATGGTGCGCATTGTATGGGTGTGTGTTACATTAGATTCACTAGTAGGAGTGAGAAAAACATCACGGGGTGTTGCGCATTGTATGGGTGTGGGTTACATTACATTCACTACTAGGAGTGAGAAAAACATCACGGGGTGGTGCGCATTGTATGGGTGTGTGTTACATTACATTCACTAGTAGGAGTGAGAAAATCATCACGGGGTGGTGCGCATTGTACGGGTGTGTGTTACATTACATTCACTAGTAGGAGTGAGATAAACATCACGGGGTGGTGCGCATTGTATGGGTGTGTGTTACATTACATTCACTAGTAGGAGTGAGAAAAACATCACGGGGTGGTGCGCATTGTATGGGTGTGTGTTACATTACATTCACAAGTAGGAGTGAGAAAAACATCACGGGGTGGTGCGCATTGTATGGGTGTGTGTTACATTACATTCACTAGTAGGAGCGAGAAAAACATCATGGGGTGGTGCGCATTGTATGGGTGTGTGTTAAATTACATTCACTAGTAGGAGTGAGAAAAACATCACGGGGTGGTGCGCATTGTATGCGTGTGTGTTACATTACATTCACTAATAGGAGTGAGAAAAACATCACGGGGTGGTGCGCATTGTATGGGTGTGTGTACATTACATTCCCTAGTAGCAGTGAGAAAAACATCAAGGGATGGTGCGCATTGTACGGGTGTGTGTTACATTACATTCACTAGTAGGAGTGAGAAAAACATCACGGGGTGGTGCGCATTGTACGGGTGTTTGTTACATTAGATTCACTAGTAGGAGTGAGAAAATCATCACGGGGTGGTGCGCATTGTATGGGTGTGTGTTACATTACATTCACTAGTAGGAGTGAGAAAAACATCACGGGTTGGTGCGTCTTGTATGGGTGTGTGTTACATTAGATTCACTAGTAGGAGCGAGAAAAACATCACGGGGCGTCGCGCATTGTATGGGTGTGTGTTACATTACATTCACTAGTAGGAGCGAGAAAAACATCACGGGGCGGTGCGCATTGCATGGGTGTGTGTTACATTACATTCACTAGTAGGAGCGAGAAAACATCACGGGGCGGTACGCATTGTATGGGTGTGTGTTACATTACATTCACTAGTAGGAGCGAGAAAAACATCACGGGGTGGTGCGCATTGTATGGGTGTGTGTTACATTACATTCACTAGTAGGAGTGAGAAAAACATCACGGGGTGGTTCGCATTTTATGGGTGTGTGTTACATTACATTCACTAGTAGGAGTGAGAAAAACATCACGGGGTGGTGCGCATTGTATGGGTGTGTGTTACATTACATTCACTAGTAGGAGTGAGAAAAACATCACGGGGCGGTGCGCATTGTATGGGTGTGTGTTACATTACATTCACTAGTAGGAGTGAGAAAAACATCACGGGGCGGTGCGCATTGTATGGGTGTGTGTTACATTACATTCACTAGTAGGAGTGAGAAAAACATCACGGGGCGGTGCGCATTGTATGGGTGTGTGTTACATTACATTCACTAGTAGGAGTCAGAAAAACATCACAGGGTGGTGCGCATTGTATGGGTGTGTGTTACATTACATTCACTAGTAGGAGTCAGAAAAACATCACGGGGTGGTGCGCATTGTATGGGTGTGTGTTACATTACATTCACTAGTAGGAGTGAGAAAAACATCACGGGGTGGTGCGCATTGTATGGGTGTGTGTTACATTACATTCACTAGTAGGAGTGAGAAAAACATCACGGGGTGGTGCGCATTGTATGGGTGTGTGTTACATTACATTCACTAGTAGGAGTGAGAAAAACATCACGGGGTGGTGCGCATTGTACGGGTGTGTGTTACATTACATTCACTAGTAGGAGTGAGAAAAACATCACGGGGTGGTGCGCATTGTATGGGTGTGTGTTACATTACATTCACTAGTAGGAGTGAGAAAAACATCACGGGGTGGTGCGCATTGTATGGGTGTGTGTTACATTACATACACTAGTAGGAGTCAGAAAAACATCACGGGGTGGTGCGCATTGTATGGGTGTGTGTTACATTACATTCACTAGTAGGAGTCAGAAAAACATCACGGGGTGGTGCGCATTGAATGGGTGTGTGTTACATTACATTCACTACTAGGAGTGAGAAAAACATCACGGGGTGGTGCGCATTGTATGGGTGTGTGTTACATTAGATTCACTAGTAGGAGTGAGAAAAACATCACGGGGTGGTGCGCATTGTATGAGTGTGTGTTACATTACATTCACTAGTAGGAGTGAGAAAAACATCACGGGGTGGTGCGCATTGTATGGGTGTGTGTTACATTACATTCACTAGTAGGAGTGAGAAAAACATCACGGGGTGGTGCGCATTGTATGGGTGTGTGTTACATTACATTCACTAGTAGGAGTGAGAAAAACATCACGGGGCGGTGCGCATTGTATAGGTGTGTGTTACATTACATTCACTAGTAGGAGTGAGAAAAACATCACGGGGCGGTGCGCATTGTATGGGTGTGTGTTACATTACATTCACTAGTAGGAGTCAGAAAAACATCACGGGGTGGTGCGCATTGTATGGGTGTGTGTTACATTACATTCACTAGTAGGAGTCAGAAAAACATCACGGGGTGGTGCGCATTGTATGGGTGTGTGTTACATTACATTCACTAGTAGGAGTGAGAAAAACATCACGGGGTGGTGCGCATTGTATGGGTGTGTGTTACATTACATTCACTAGTAGGAGTGAGAAAAACATCACGGGGTGGTGCGCATTGTATGGGTGTGTGTTACATTACATTCACTAGTAGGAGTCAGAAAAACATCACGGGGTGGTGCGCATTGTATGGGTGTGTGTTACATTACATTCACTAGTAGGAGTGAGAAAAACATCACGGGGTGGTGCGCATTGTATGGGTGTGTGTTAAATTACATTCACTAGTAGGAGTGAGAAAAACATCACGGGGTGGTGCGCATTGTATGCGTGTGTGTTACATTACATTCACTAATAGGAGTGAGAAAAACATCACGGGGTGGTGCGCATTGTATGGGTGTGTGTTACATTACATTCCCTAGTAGCAGTGAGAAAAACATCAAGGGATGGTGCGCATTGTACGGGTGTGTGTTACATTACATTCACTAGTAGGAGTGAGAAAAACATCACGGGGTGGTGCGCATTGTACGGGTGTTTGTTACATTAGATTCACTAGTAGGAGTGAGAAAATCATCACGGGGTGGTGCGCATTTTATGGGTGTGTGTTACATTACATTCACTAGTAGGAGTGAGAAAAACATCACGGGGTGGTGCGTCTTGTATGGGTGTGTGTTACATTAGATTCACTAGTAGGAGCGAGAAAAACATCACGGGGCGTCGCGCATTGTATGGGTGTGTGTTACATTACATTCACTAGTAGGAGCGAGAAAAACATCACGGGGCGGTGCGCATTGCATGGGTGTGTGTTACATTACATTCACTAGTAGGAGCGAGAAAAACATCACGGGGCGGTGCGCATTGTATGGGTGTGTGTTACATTACATTCACTAGTAGGAGTGAGAAAAACATCACGGGGTGGTTCGCATTGTATGGGTGTGTGTTACATTACATTCACTAGTAGGAGTGAGAAAAACATCACGGGGTGGTGCGCATTGTATGGGTGTGTGTTACATTACATTCACTAGTAGGAGTGAGAAAAACATCACGGGGCGGTGCGCATTGTATGGGTGTGTGTTACATTACATTCACTAGTAGGAGTGAGAAAAACATCACGGGGCGGTGCGCATTGTATGGGTGTGTGTTACATTACATTCACTAGTAGGAGTCAGAAAAACATCACAGGGTGGTGCGCATTGTATGGGTGTGTGTTACATTACATTCACTAGTAGGAGTCAGAAAAACATCACGGGGTGGTGCGCATTGTATGGGTGTGTGTTACATTACATTCACTAGTAGGAGTGAGAAAAACATCACGGGGTGGTGCGCATTGTATGGGTGTGTGTTACATTACATTCACTAGTAGGAGTGAGAAAAACATCAGGGGGTGGTGCGCATTGTATGGGTGTGTGTTACATTACATTCACTAGTAGGAGTGAGAAAAACATCACGGGGTGGTGCGCATTGTACGGGTGTGTGTTACATTACATTCACTAGTAGGAGTGAGAAAAACATCACGGGGTGGTGCGCATTGTATGGGTGTGTGTTACATTACATTCACTAGTAGGAGTGAGAAAAACATCACGGGGTGGTGCGCATTGTATGGGTGTGTGTTACATTACATACACTAGTAGGAGTCAGAAAAACATCACGGAGTGGTGCGCATTGTATGGGTGTGTGTTACATTACATTCACTAGTAGGAGTCAGAAAAACATCACGGGGTGGTGCGCATTGAATGGGTGTGTGTTACATTACATTCACTAGTAGGAGTGAGAAAAACATCACGGGGTGGTGCGCATTGTATGGGTGTGTGTTACATTAGATTCACTAGTAGGAGTGAGAAAAACATCACGGGGTGGTGCGCATTGTATGAGTGTGTGTTACATTACATTCACTAGTAGGAGTGAGAAAAACATCACGGGGTGGTGCGCATTGTATGGGTGTGTGTTACATTACATTCACTAGTAGGAGTGAGAAAAACATCACGGGGTGGTGCGCATTGTATGGGTGTGTGTTACATTACATTCACTAGTAGGAGTGAGAAAAACATCACGGGGCGGTGCGCATTGTATGGGTGTGTGTTACATTACATTCACTAGTAGGAGTGAGAAAAACATCACGGGGCGGTGCGCATTGTATGGGTGTGTGTTACATTACATTCACTAGTAGGAGTCAGAAAAACATCACGGGGCGGTGCGCATTGTATGGGTGTGTGTTACATTACATTCACTAGTAGGAGTCAGAAAAACATCACGGGGTGGTGCGCATTGTATGGGTGTGTGTTACATTACATTCACTAGTAGGAGTCAGAAAAACATCACGGGGTGGTGCGCATTGTATGGGTGTGTGTTACATTACATTCACTAGTAGGAGTGAGAAAAACATCACGGGGTGGTGCGCATTGTATGGGTGTGTGTTACATTACATTCACTAGTAGGAGTGAGAAAAACATCACGGGGTGGTGCGCATTGTATGGGTGTGTGTTACATTACATTCACTAGTAGGAGTCAGAAAAACATCACGGGTTGGTGCGCATTGTATGGGTGTGTGTTACATTACATTCACTAGTAGGAGTGAGAAAAACATCACGGGGTGGTGCGCATTGTATGGGTGTGTGTTACATTACATTCACTAGTAGGAGTGAGAAAAACATCACGGGGTGGTGCGCATTGTATGGGTGTGTGTTACATTACATACACTAGTAGGAGTCAGAAAAACATCACGGGGTGGTGCGCATTGTATGGGTGTGTGTTACATTACATTCACTAGTAGGAGTCAGAAAAACATCACGGGGTGGTGCGCATTGAATGGGTGTGTGTTACATTACATTCACTAGTAGGAGCGAGAAAAACATCATGGGGTGGTGCGCATTGTATGGGTGTGTGTTAAATTACATTCACTAGTAGGAGTGAGAAAAACATCACGGGGTGGTGCGCATTGTATGCGTGTGTGTTACATTACATTCACTAATAGGAGTGAGAAAAACATCACGGGGTGGTGCGCATTGTATGGGTGTGTGTTACATTACATTCCCTAGTAGCAGTGAGAAAAACATCAAGGGATGGTGCGCATTGTACGGGTGTGTGTTACATTACATTCACTAGTAGGAGTGAGAAAAACATCACGGGGTGGTGCGCATTGTACGGGTGTTTGTTACATTAGATTCACTAGTAGGAGTGAGAAAATCATCACGGGGTGGTGCGCATTGTATGGGTGTGTGTTACATTACATTCACTAGTAGGAGTGAGAAAAACATCACGGGGTGGTGCGTCTTGTATGGGTGTGTGTTACATTAGATTCACTAGTAGGAGCGAGAAAAACATCACGGGGCGTCGCGCATTGTATGGGTGTGTGTTACATTACATTCACTAGTAGGAGCGAGAAAAACATCACGGGGCGGTGCGCATTGCATGGGTGTGTGTTACATTACATTCACTAGTAGGAGCGAGAAAAACATCACGGGGCGGTGCGCATTGTATGGGTGTGTGTTACATTACATTCACTAGTAGGAGCGAGAAAAACATCACGGGGTGGTGCGCATTGTATGGGTGTGTGTTACATTACATTCACTAGTAGGAGTGAGAAAAACATCACGGGGTGGTGCGCATTGTATGGGTGTGTGTTACATTACATTCACTAGTAGGAGTGAGAAAAACATCACGGGGCGGTGCGCATTGTATGGGTGTGTGTTACATTACATTCACTAGTAGGAGTGAGAAAAACATCACGGGGCGGTGCGCATTGTATGGGTGTGTGTTACATTACATTCACTAGTAGGAGTGAGAAAAACATCACGGGGCGGTGCGCATTGTATGGGTGTGTGTTACATTACATTCACTAGTAGGAGTCAGAAAAACATCACAGGGTGGTGCGCATTGTATGGGTGTGTGTTACATTACATTCACTAGTAGGAGTCAGAAAAACATCACGGGGTGGTGCGCATTGTATGGGTGTGTGTTACATTACATTCACTAGTAGGAGTGAGAAAAACATCACGGGGTGGTGCGCATTGTACGGGTGTGTGTTACATTACATTCACTAGTAGGAGTGAGAAAAACATCAGGGGGTGGTGCGCATTGTATGGGTGTGTGTTACATTACATTCACTAGTAGGAGTGAGAAAAACATCACGGGGTGGTGCGCATTGTACGGGTGTGTGTTACATTACATTCACTAGTAGGAGTGAGAAAAACATCACGGGGTGGTGCGCATTGTATGGGTGTGTGTTACATTACATTCACTAGTAGGAGTGAGAAAAACATCACGGGGTGGTGCGCATTGTATGGGTGTGTGTTACATTACATACACTAGTAGGAGTCAGAAAAACATCACGGGGTGGTGCGCATTGTATGGGTGTGTGTTACATTACATTCACTAGTAGGAGTCAGAAAAACATCACGGGGTGGTGCGCATTGAATGGGTGTGTGTTACATTACATTCACTACTAGGAGTGAGAAAAACATCACGGGGTGGTGCGCATTGTATGGGTGTGTGTTACATTAGATTCACTAGTAGGAGTGAGAAAAACATCACGGGGTGGTGCGCATTGTATGAGTGTGTGTTACATTACATTCACTAGTAGGAGTGAGAAAAACATCACGGGGTGGTGCGCATTGTATGGGTGTGTGTTACATTACATTCACTAGTAGGAGTGAGAAAAACATCACGGGGTGGTGCGCATTGTATGGGTGTGTGTTACATTACATTCACTAGTAGGAGTGAGAAAAACATCACGGGGCGGTGCGCATTGTATGGGTGTGTGTTACATTACATTCACTAGTAGGAGTGAGAAAAACATCACGGGGCGGTGCGCATTGTATGGGTGTGTGTTACATTACATTCACTAGTAGGAGTCAGAAAAACATCACGGGGTGGTGCGCATTGTATGGGTGTGTGTTACATTACATTCACTAGTAGGAGTCAGAAAAACATCACGGGGTGGTGCGCATTGTATGGGTGTGTGTTACATTACATTCACTAGTAGGAGTGAGAAAAACATCACGGGGTGGTGCGCATTGTATGGGTGTGTGTTACATTACATTCACTAGTAGGAGTGAGAAAAACATCACGGGGTGGTGCGCATTGTATGGGTGTGTGTTACATTACATTCACTAGTAGGAGTCAGAAAAACATCACGGGTTGGTGCGCATTGTATGGGTGTGTGTTACATTACATTCACTAGTAGGAGTGAGAAAAACATCACGGGGTGGTGCGCATTGTATGGGTGTGTGTTACATTACATTCACTAGTAGGAGTGAGAAAAACATCACGGGGTGGTGCGCATTGTATGGGTGTGTGTTACATTACATACACTAGTAGGAGTCAGAAAAACATCACGGGGTGGTGCGCATTGTATGGGTGTGTGTTACATTACATTCACTAGTAGGAGTCAGAAAAACATCACGGGGTGGTGCGCATTGAATGGGTGTGTGTTACATTACATTCACTAGTAGGAGTGAGAAAAACATCACGGGGTGGTGCGCATTGTATGGGTGTGTGTTACATTAGATTCACTAGTAGGAGTGAGAAAAACATCACGGGGTGGTGCGCATTGTATGGGTGTGTGTTACATTACATTCACTAGTAGGAGTGAGAAAAACATCACGGGGTGGTGCGCATTGTATGGGTGTTTATTACATTAGATTCACTAGTAGGAGTGAGAAAAACATCACGGGGTGGTGCGCATTGTATGGGTGTGTGTTACATTAGATTCACTAGTAGGAGTGAGAAAAACATCATGGGGTGGTGCGCATTGTATGGGTGTGTGTTACATTACATTCACTAGTAGGAGTGAGAAAAACATCACGGGGTGGTGCGCATTGTAAGGGTGTGTGTTACATTACATTCACTAGTAGGAGTGAGAAAAACATCACGGGGTGGTGCGCATTGTATGGGTGTGTGTTACATTACATTCACTAGTAGGAGTGAGAAAAACATCACGGGGTGGTGCGCATTGTATGGGTGTGTGTTACATTACATTCACTAGTAGGAGTGAGAAAAACATCACGGGGTCGTGCGCATTGTATGGGTGTGTGTTACATTACATTCACTAGTAGGAGTGAGAAAAACATCACGGGGTTGTGCGCATTGTATGGGTGTGTGTTACATTAGATTCACTAGTAGGAGTGAGAAAAACATCACGGGGTGGTGCGCATTGTATGGGTGTGGGTTACATTACATTCACTACTAGGAGTGAGAAAAACATCACGGGGTGGTGCGCATTGTATGGGTGTGTGTTACATTACATTCACTAGTAGGAGTGAGAAAAACATCACGGGGTGGTGCGCATTGTATGGGTGTGTTACATTACATTCACTAGTAGGAGTGAGAAAAACATCACGGGGTGGTGCGCATTGTATGGGTGTGTGTTACATTACATTCACTAGTAGGAGTGAGAAAAACATCACGGGGTGGTGCGCATTGTATGGGTGTGTGTTACATTACATTCACAAGTAGGAGTGAGAAAAACATCACGGGGTGGTGCGCATTGTATGGGTGTGTGTTACATTACATTCACTAGTAGGAGCGAGAAAAACATCACGGGCTGGTGCGCATTGTATGGGTGTGTGTTAAATTACATTCACTAGTAGGAGTGAGAAAAACATCACGGGGTGTTGCGCATTGTATGCGTGTGTGTTACATTACATTCACTAGTAGGAGTGAGAAAAACATCACGGGGTGGTTCGCATTGTATGGGTGTGTGTTACATTACATTCACTAGTAGCAGTGAGAAAAACATCAAGGGATGGTGCGCATTGTACGGGTGTGTGTTACATTACATTCACTAGTAGGAGTGAGAAAAACATCACGGGGTGGTGTGCATTGTACGGGTGTTTGTTACATTAGATTCACTAGTAGGAGTGAGAAAATCATCACGGGGTGGTGCACATTGTATGGGTGTGTGTTACATTACATTCACTAGTAGGAGTGAGAAAAACATCACGGGGTGGTGCGCCTTGTATGGGTTTGTGTTACATTAGATTCACTAGTAGGAGCGAGAAAAACATCACGGGGCGTCGCGCATTGTATGGGTGTGTGTTACATTACATTCACTAGTAGGAGCGAGAAAAACATCACGGGGCGGTGCGCATTGCATGGGTGTGTGTTACATTACATTCACTAGTAGGAGCGAGAAAAACATCACGGGGCGGTGCGCATTGTATGGGTGTGTGTTACATTACATTCACTAGTAGGAGTGAGAAAAACATCACGGGGCGGTGCGCATTGTATGGGTGTGTGTTACATTACATTCACTAGTAGGAGTGAGAAAAACATCACGGGGCGGTGCGCATTGAATGGGTGTGTGTTACATTACATTCACTAGTAGGAGTCAGAAAAACATCACGGGGTGGTGCGCATTGTATGGGTGTGTGTTACATTACATTCACTAGTAGGAGTCAGAAAAACATCACGGGGTGGTGCGCATTGAATGGGTGTGTGTTACATTACATTCACTAGTAGGAGTGAGAAAAACATCACGGGGTGGTGCGCATTGTATGGGTGTGTGTTACATTAGATTCACTAGTAGGAGTGAGAAAAACATCACGGGGTGGTGCGCATTGTATGGGTGTGTGTTACATTACATTCACTAGTAGGAGTGAGAAAAACATCACGGGGTGGTGCGCATTGTATGGGTGTGTGTTACATTACATTCACTAGTAGGAGTGAGAAAAACATCACGGGGTGGTGCGCATTGTATGGGTGTGTGTTACATTACATTCACTAGTAGGAGTGAGAAAAATATCACGGGGCGGTGCGCATTGTATGGGTGTGTGTTACATTACATTCACTAGTAGGAGTGAGAAAAACATCACGGGGCGGTGCGCATTGTATGGGTGTGTGTTACATTACATTCACTAGTAGGAGTGAGAAAAACATCACGGGGTGGTGCGCATTGTATGGGTGTGTGTTACATTACATTCACTAGTAGGAGTCAGAAAAACATCACGGGGTGGTGCGCATTGTATGGGTGTGTGTTACATTAAATTCACTAGTAGGAGTGAGAAAAACATCACGGGGTGGTGCGCATTGTATGGGTGTGTGTTACATTACATTCACTAGTAGGAGTGAGAAAAACATCACGGGGTGGTGCGCATTGTATGGGTGTGTGTTACATTACATTCACTAGTAGGAGTCAGAAAAACATCACGGGTTGGTGCGCATTGTATGGGTGTGTGTTACATTACATTCACTAGTAGGAGTGAGAAAAACATCACGGGGTGGTGCGCATTGTATGGGTGTGTGTTACATTACATTCACTAGTAGGAGTGAGAAAAACATCGCGGGGTGGTGCGCATTGTATGGGTGTGTGTTACATTACATACACTAGTAGGAGTCAGAAAAACATCACGGGGTGGTGCGCATTGTATGGGTGTGTGTTACATTACATTCACTAGTAGGAGTGAGAAAAACATCACGGGGTGGTGCGCATTGAATGGGTGTGTGTTACATTACATTCACTAGTAGGAGTGAGAAAAACATCACGGGGTGGTGCGCATTGTATGGGTGTGTGTTACATTAGATTCACTAGTAGGAGTGAGAAAAACATCACGAGGTGGTGCGCATTGTATGGGTGTGTGTTACATTACATTCACTAGTAGGAGTGAGAAAATCATCACGGGGTGGTGCGCATTGTATGGGTGTTTAGTACATTAGATTCACTAGTAGGAGTGAGAAAAACATCACGGGGTGGTGCGCATTGTATGGGTGTGTGTTACATTAGATTCACTAGTAGGAGTGAGAAAAACATCACGGGGTGGTGCGCATTGTATGGGTGTGTGTTACATTACATTCACTAGTAGGAGTGAGAAAAACATCACGGGGTGGTGCGCATTGTATGGGTGTGTGTTACATTACATTCACTAGTAGGAGTGAGAAAAACATCACGGGGTGGTGCGCATTGTATGGGTGTGTGTTACATTACATTCACTAGTAGGAGTGAGAAAAACATCACGGGGTGGTGCGCATTGTATGGGTGTGTGTTACATTACATTCACTAGTAGGAGTGAGAAAAACATCACGGGTGGTGCGCATTGTATGGGTGTTTGTTACATTAGATACAGTAGTAGGAGTGAGAAAAACATCACGGGGTGGTGTGCATTGTATGGGTGTGTGTTGCATTACATTCACTAGTAGGAGTGAGAAAAACATCACGGGGTGGTGCGCATTGTATGGGTGTGTGTTACATTACATTCACTAGTAGGAGTGAGAAAAACATCACGGGGTGGTGCGCATTGTATGGGTGTTTAGTACATTAGATTCACTAGTAGGAGTGAGAAAAACATCACGGGGTGGTGCGCATTGTATGGGTGTGTGTTACATTAGATTCACTAGTAGGAGTGAGAAAAACATCACGGGGTGGTGCGCATTGTATGGGTGTGTGTTACATTACATTCACTAGTAGGAGTGAGAAAAACATCACGGGGTGGTGCGCATTGTATGGGTGTGTGTTACATTACATACACTAGTAGGAGTGAGAAAAACATCACGGGGTGGTGCGCATTGTATGGGTGTGTGTTACATTACATTCACTAGTAGGAGTGAGAAAAACATCACGGGGTGGTGCGCATTGTATGGGTGTGTGTTACATTACATTCACTAGTAGGAGTGAGAAAAACATCACGGGTGGTGCGCATTGTATGGGTGTTTGTTACATTAGATACAGTAGTAGGAGTGAGAAAAACATCACGGGGTGGTGCGCATTGTATGGGTGTGTGTTACATTACATTCACTAGTAGGAGTGAGAAAAACATCACGGGGTGGTGCGCATTGTATGGGTGTGTGTTACATTACATTCACTAGTAGGAGTGAGAAAAACATCACGGGGTGGTGCGCATTGTATGGGTGTGTGTTACATTACATTCACTATTAGGAGTGAGAAAAACATCACGGGGTGGTGCGCATTGTATGGGTGTGTGTTACATTACATTCACTAGTAGGAGTGAGAAAAACATCACGGGGTGGTGCGCATTGTATGGGTGTGGGTTACATTACATTCACTAGTAGGAGTGAGAAAAACATCACGGGGTGGTGCGCATTGTATGGGTGTGTGTTACATTACATTCACTAGTAGGAGTGAGAAAAACATCACGGGGTGGTGCGCATTGTACGGGTGTGTGTTACATTAGATTCACTAGAAGGAGTGAGAAAAACATCACGTGGTGGTGCGCATTGTACGGGTGTGTGTTACATTACATTCACTAGTAGGAGTGAGAAAAACATCACGGGGTGGTGCGCATTGTACGGGTGTGTGTTACATTACATTCCCTAGTAGGAGTGAGAAAAACATCACGGGGTGGTGCGCATTGTATGGGTGTGTGTTACATTACATTCACTAGTAGGAGTGAGAAAAACATCACGGGGTGGTGCGCATTGTATGGGTGTGTGTTACATTACATTCACAAGTAGGAGTGAGAAAAACATCACAGGGTGGTGCGCATTGTATGGGTATGTGTTACATTACATTCACTAGTAGGAGCGAGAAAAACATCACGGGGTGGTGCGCATTGTATGGGTGTGTGTTACATTACATTCACTAGTAGGAGTGAGAAAAACATCACGGGGTGGTGCGCATTGTATGCGTGTGTGTTACATTAAATTCACTAGTAGGAGTGAGAAAAACATAACGGGGTGGTGCGCATTGTATGGGTGTGTGTTACATTACATTCACTAGTAGCAGTGAGAAAAACATCAAGGGATGGTGCGCATTGTACGGGTGTGTGTTACATTACATTCACTAGTAGGAGTGAGAAAAACATCACGGGGTGGTGCGCATTGTACGGGTGTTTGTTACATTAGATTCACTAGGAGGAGTGAGAAAATCATCACGGGGTGGTGCGCATTGTATGGGTGTGTGTTACATTACATTCACTAGTTGGAGTGAGAAAAACATCACGGGGTGGTGCGCCTTGTATGGCTGTGTGTTAAATTAGATTCACTAGTAGGAGCGAGAAAAACATCACGGGGCGTCGCGCATTGTATGGGTGTGTGTTACATTACATTCACTAGTAGGAGAGAGAAAAACATCACGGGGCGGTGCGCATTGTATGGGTGTGTGTTACATTACATTCACTAGTAGGAGCGAGAAAAACATCACGGGGCGGTGCGCATTGTATGGGTGTGTGTTACATTACATTCACTAGTAGGAGCGAGAAAAACATCACGGGGTGGTGCGCATTGTATGGGTGTGTGTTACATTACATTCACTAGTAGGAGTGAGAAAAACATCACGGGGTGGTGCGCATTGTATGGGTGTGTGTTACATTACATTCACTAGTAGGAGTCAGAAAAACATCACGGGGTGGTGCGCATTGTATGGGTGTGTGTTACATTACATTCACTAGTAGGAGTGAGAAAAACATCACGGGGTGGTGCGCATTGTATGGGTGTGTGTTACATTAGATTCACTAGTAGGAGTGAGAAAAACATCACGGGGTGGTGCGCATTGTATGGGTGTGTGTTACATTACATTCACTAGTAGGAGTGAGAAAAACATCACGGGGTGGTGCGCATTGTATGGGTGTGTGTTACATTACATTCGCTAGTAGGAGTGAGAAAAACATCACGGGGTGGTGCGCATTGTATGGGTGTGGGTTACATTACATTCACTAGTAGGAGTGAGAAAAACATCACGGGGTGGTGCGCATTGTATGGGTGTGTGTTACATTACATTCCCTAGTAGGAGTGAGAAAAACATCACGGGGTGGTGCGCATTGTATGGGTGTGTGTTACATTACATTCCCTAGTAGGAGTGAGAAAAACATCACGGGGTGGTGCGCATTGTATGGGTGTGTGTTACATTACATTCACTAGTAGGAGTGAGAAAAACATCACGGGGTGGTGCGCATTGTATGGGTGTGGGTTACATTACATTCACTACTAGGAGTGAGAAAAACATCACGGGGTGGTGCGCATTGTATGGGTGTGTGTTACATTATATTCACTAGTAGGAGTGAGAAAAACATCACGGGGTGGTGCGCATTGTACGGGTGTGTGTTACATTACATTCACTAGTAGGAGTGAGAAAAACATCACGGGGTGGTGCGCATTGTATGGGTGTGTGTTACATTACATTCACTAGTAGGAGTGAGAAAAACATCACGGGGTGGTGCGCATTGTATGGGTGTGTGTTACATTACATTCACTAGTAGGAGTGAGAAAAACATCACGGGGCGGTGCGCATTGTATGGGTGTGTGTTACATTACATTCACTAGTAGGAGTCAGAAAAACATCACGGGGTGGTGCGCATTGTATGGGTGTGTGTTACATTACATTCACTAGTAGGAGTCAGAAAAACATCACGGGGTGGTGCGCATTGTATGGGTGTGTGTTACATTACATTCACTACTAGGAGTGAGAAAAACATCACGGGGTGGTGCGCATTGTATGGGTGTGTGTTACATTACATTCACTAGTAGGAGTGAGAAAAACATCACGGGGTGGTGCGCATTGTACGGGTGTGTGTTACATTACATTCACTAGTAGGAGTGAGAAAACCATCACGGGGTGGTGCGCATTGTATGGGTGTGTGTTACATTACATTCACTAGTAGGAGTGAGAAAAACATCACGGGGTGGTGCGCATTGTATGGGTGTGTGTTACATTACATTCACAAGTAGGAGTGAGAAAAACATCACGGGGTGGTGCGCATTGTATGGGTGTGTGTTACATTACATTCACTAGTAGGAGCGAGAAAAACATCATGGGGTGGTGCGCATTGTATGGGTGTGTGTTAAATTACATTCACTAGTAGGAGTGAGAAAAACATCACGGGGTGGTGCGCATTGTATGCGTGTGTGTTACATTACATTCACTAGTAGGAGTGAGAAAAACATCAGGGGTGGTGCGCATTGTATGGGTGTGTGTTACATTACATTCCCTAGTAGCAGTGAGAAAAACATCAAGGGATGGTGCGCATTGTACGGGTGTGTGTTACATTACATTCACTAGTAGGAGTGAGAAAAACATCACGGGGTGGTGCGCATTGTACGGGTGTTTGTTACATTAGATTCACTAGTAGGAGTGAGAAAAACATCACGGGTTGGTGCGCATTGTATGGGTGTGTGTTACATTAGATTCACTAGTAGGAGTGAGAAAAACATCACGGGGTGTTGCGCATTGTATGGGTGTGGGTTACATTACATTCACTACTAGGAGTGAGAAAAACATCACGGGGTGGTGCGCATTGTATGGGTGTGTGTTACATTACATTCACTAGTAGGAGTGAGAAAAACATCACGTTGTGGTGCGCATTGTACGGGTGTGTGTTACATTACATTCACTAGTAGGAGTGAGAAAAACATCACGGGGTGGTGCGCATTGTATGGGTGTGTGTTATATTACATTCACTAGTAGGAGTGAGAAAAACATCACGGGGTGGTGCGCATTGTATGGGTTTGTGTTACATTACATTCACTAGTAGGAGTGAGAAAAACATCACGGGGTGGTGCGCATTGTACGGGTGTGTGTTACATTACATTCACTAGTAGCAGTGAGAAAAACATCAAGGGATGGTGCGCATTGTACGGGTGTGTGTTACATTACATTCACTAGTAGGAGTGAGAAAAACATCACGGGGTGGTGCGCATTGTACGGGTGTTTGTTACATTAGATTCACTAGTAGGAGTGAGAAAATCATCACGGGGTGGTGCGCATTGTATGGGTGTGGGTTACATTACATTCACTACTAGGAGTGAGAAAAACATCACGGGGTGGTGCGCATTGTATGGGTGTGTGTTACATTACATTCACTAGTAGGAGTGAGAAAAACATCACGGGGTGGTGCGCATTGTACGGGTGTGTGTTACATTACATTCACTAGTAGGAGTGAGAAAAACATCACGGGGTGGTGCGCATTGTATGGGTTTGTCTTACATTACATTCACTACTAGGAGTGAGAAAAACATCACGGGGTGGTGCGCATTGTATGGGTGTGGGTTGCATTACATTCACTACTAGGAGTGAGAAAAACATCACGGGTTGGTGCGCATTGTATGGGTGTGTGTTACATTACATTCACTAGTAGGAGTGAGAAAAACATCACGGGGTGGTGCGCATTGTACGGGTGTGTGTTACATTACATTCACTAGTAGGAGTGAGAAAAACATCACGGGGTGGTGCGCATTGTATGGGTGTGTGTTACATGACATTCACTAGTAGGAGTGAGAAAAACATCACGGGGTGGTGCGCATTGTATGGGTGTGTGTTACATTACATTCACTAGTAGGAGTGAGAAAAACATCACGGGGTGGTGCGCATTGTATGGGTGTGTGTTACATTACATTCACTAGTAGGAGCGAGAAAAACATCACGGGGTGGTGCGCATTGTATGGGTGTGTGTTAAATTACATTCACTAGTAGGAGTGAGAAAAACATCACGGGGTGGTGCGCATTGTATGCGTGTGTGTTACATTACATTCACTAGTAGGAGTGAGAAAAACATCACGGGGTGGTGCGCATTGTATGGGTGTGTGTTACATTACATTCACTAGTAGCAGTGAGAAAAACATCAAGGGATGGTGCGCATTGTACGGGTGTGTGTTACATTACATTCACTAGTAGGAGTGAGAAAAACATCACGGGGTGGTGCGCATTGTACGGGTGTTTGTTACATTAGATTCACTAGTAGGAGTGAGAAAATCATCACGGGGTGGTGCGCATTGTATGGGTGTGTGTTACATTGCATTCACTAGAAGGAGTGAGAAAAACATCACGGGGTGGTGCGCCTTGTATGGGTGTGTGTTACATTAGATTCACTAGTAGGAGCGAGAAAAACATCACGGGGCGTCGCGCATTGTATGGGTGTGTGTTACATTACATTCACTAGTAGGAGCGAGAAAAACATCACGGGGCGGTCCGCATTGTATGGGTCTGTGTTACATTACATTCACTAGTAGGAGCGAAAAAACATCACGGGGCGGTGCGCATTGTATGGGTGTGTGTTACATTACATTCACTAGTAGGAGCGAGAAAAACATCACGGGGCGGTGCGCATTGTATGGGTGTGTGTTACATTACATTCACTAGTAGGAGTGAGAAAAACATCACGGGGTGGTTCGCATTGTATGGGTGTGTGTTACATTACATTCACTAGTAGGAGTGAGAAAAACATCACGGGGTGGTGCGCATTGTATGGGTGTGTGTTACATTACATTCACTAGTAGGAGTGAGAAAAACATCACGGGGTGGTGCGCATTGTATGGGTGTGTGTTACATTACATTCACTAGTAGGAGTGAGAAAAACATCACGGGGTGGTGCGCATTGTATGGGTGTGTGTTACATTACATTCACTAGTAGGAGGGAGAAAAACATCACGGGGTGGTGCGCATTGTATGGGTGTGTGTTACATTACATTCACTAGTAGGAGCGAGAAAAACATCACGGGGTGGTGCGCATTGTATGGGTGTGTGTTACATTACATTCACTAGTAGGAGCGAGAAAAACATCACGGGGTGGTGCGCATTGTATGGGTGTGTGTTACATTACATTCACTAGTAGGAGTCAGAAAAACATCACGGGGTGGTGCGCATTGTATGGGTGTGTGTTACATTACATTCACTAGTAGGAGTGAGAAAAACATCACGGGGTGGTGCGCATTGTATGGGTGTGTGTTACATTAGATTCACTAGTAGGAGTGAGAAAAACATCACGGGGTGGTGCGCATTGTATGGGTGTGTGTTACATTACATTCACTAGTAGGAGTGAGAAAAACATCACGGGGTGGTGCGCATTGTATGGGTGTGTGTTACATTACATTCGCTAGTAGGAGTGAGAAAAACATCACGGGGTGGTGCGCATTGTATGGGTGTGGGTTACATTACATTCACTAGTAGGAGTGAGAAAAACATCACGGGGTGGTGCGCATTGTATGGGTGTGTGTTACATTACATTCCCTAGTAGGAGTGAGAAAAACATCACGGGGTGGTGCGCATTGTATGGGTGTGTGTTACATTACATTCCCTAGTAGGAGTGAGAAAAACATCACGGGGTGGTGCGCATTGTATGGGTGTGTGTTACATTACATTCACTAGTAGGAGTGAGAAAAACATCACGGGGTGGTGCGCATTGTATGGGTGTGGGTTACATTACATTCACTACTAGGAGTGAGAAAAACATCACGGGGTGGTGCGCATTGTACGGGTGTGTGTTACATTACATTCACTAGTAGGAGTGAGAAAAACATCACGGGGTGGTGCGCATTGTATGGGTGTGTGTTACATTACATTCACTAGTAGGAGTGAGAAAAACATCACGGGGCGGTGCGCATTGTATGGGTGTGTGTTACATTACATTCACTAGTAGGAGTCAGAAAAACATCACGGGGCGGTGCGCATTGTATGGGTGTGTGTTACATTACATTCACTAGTAGGAGTCAGAAACACATCACGGGGTGGTGCGCATTGTATGGGTGTGTGTTACATTACATTCACTACTAGGAGTGAGAAAAACATCACGGGGTGGTGCGCATTGTATGGGTGTGTGTTACATTACATTCACTAGTAGGAGCGAGAAAAACATCACGGGGTGGTGCGCATTGTACGGGTGTGTGTTACATTACATTCACTAGTAGGAGTGAGAAAAACATCACGGGGTGGTGCGCATTGTACGGGTGTGTGTTACATTACATTCACTAGTAGGAGTGAGAAAAACATCACGGGGTGGTGCGCATTGTATGGGTGTGTGTTACATTACATTCACAAGTAGGAGTGAGAAAAACATCACGGGGTGGTGCGCATTGTATGGGTGTGTGTTACATTACATTCACTAGTAGGAGCGAGAAAAACATCACGGGGTGGTGCGCATTGTATGGGTGTGTGTTAAATTACATTCACTACTAGGAGTGAGAAAAACATCACGGGGTGGTGCGCATTGTATGCGTGTGTGTTACATTACATTCACTAGTAGGAGTGAGAAAAACATCACGGGGTGGTGCGCATTGTATGGGTGTGTGTTACATTACATTCCCTAGTAGCAGTGAGAAAAACATCAAGGGATGGTGCGCATTGTACGGGTGTGTGTTACATTACATTCACTAGTAGGAGTGAGAAAAACATCACGGGGTGGTGCGCATTGTACGGGTGTTTGTTACATTAGATTCACTAGTAGGAGTGAGAAAATCATCACGGGGTGGTGCGCATTGTATGGGTGTGTGTTACATTACATTCACTAGTAGGAGTGAGAAAAACATAACGGGGTGGTGCGCCTTGTATGGGTGTGTGTTACATTAGATTCACTAGTAGGAGCGAGAAAAACATCACGGGGCGTCGCGCATTGTATGGGTGTGTGTTACATTACATTCACTAGTAGGAGCGAGAAAAACATCACGGGGCGGTGCGCATTGCATGGGTGTGTGTTACATTACATTCACTAGTAGGACCGAGAAAAACATCACGGGGCGGTGCGCATTGTATGGGTGTGTGTTACATTACATTCACTAGTAGGAGCGAGAAAAACATCACGGGGTGGTGCGCATTGTATGGGTGTGT
Source organism: Cavia porcellus (assembly GCF_034190915.1). Lineage (NCBI taxonomy): Eukaryota > Metazoa > Chordata > Mammalia > Rodentia > Caviidae > Cavia > Cavia porcellus. Next base: position 82,837 of record NW_026947762.1, on the reverse strand, counting down.
GTTACATTACATTCACTAGTAGGAGTGAGAAAAACATCACGGGGTGGTTCGCATTGTATGGGTGTGTGTTACATTACATTCACTAGTAGGAGTGAGAAAAACATCACGGGGTGGTGCGCATTGTATGGGTGTGTGTTACATTACATTCCCTAGTAGGAGTGAGAAAAACATCACGGGGTGGTGCGCATTGTATGGGTGTGTGTTACATTACATTCCCTAGTAGGAGTGAGAAAAACATCACGGGGTGGTGCGCATTGTATGGGTGTGTGTTACATTACATTCACTAGTAGGAGTGAGAAAAACATCACGGGGTGGTGCGCATTGTATGCGTGTGGGTTACATTACATTCACTACTAGGAGTGAGAAAAACATCACGGGGTGGTGCGCATTGTATGGGTGTGTGTTACATTACATTCACTAGTAGGAGTGAGAAAAACATCACGGGGTGGTGCGCATTGTACGGGTGTGTGTTACATTACATTCACTAGTAGGAGTGAGAAAAACATCACGGGGTGGTGCGCATTGTATGGGTGTGTGTTACATTACATTCACTAGTAGGAGTGAGAAAAACATCACGGGGTGGTGTGCATTGTATGGGTGTGTGTTACATTACATTCACTAGTAGGAGTGAGAAAAACATCACGGGGCGGTGCGCATTGTATGGGTGTGTGTTACATTACATTCACTAGTAGGAGTCAGAAAAACATCACGGGGTGGTGCGCATTGTATGGGTGTGTGTTACATTACATTCACTAGTAGGAGTCAGAAAAACATCACGGGGTGGTGCGCATTGTATGGGTGTGTGTTACATTACATTCACTAGTAGGAGTGAGAAAAACATCACGGGGTGGTGCGCATTGTATGGGTGTGTGTTACATTACTTTCACTAGTAGGAGTGAGAAAAACATCACGGGGTGGTGCGCATTGTATGGGTGTGTGTTACATTACATTCACTAGTAGGAGTCAGAAAAACACCACGGGTTGGTGCGCATTGTATGGGTGTGTGTTACATTACATTCACTAGTAGGAGTGAGAAAAACATCACGGGGTGGTGCGCATTGTATGGGTGTGTGTTACATTACATTCACTAGTAGGAGTGAGAAAAACATCACGGGGTGGTGCGCATTGTATGGGTGTGTGTTACATTACATTCGCTAGTAGGAGTGAGAAAAACATCACGGGGTGGTGCGCATTGTATGGGTGTGGGTTACATTACATTCACTAGTAGGAGTGAGAAAAACATCACGGGGTGGTGCGCATTGTATGGGTGTGTGTTACATTACATTCCCTAGTAGGAGTGAGAAAAACATCACGGGGTGGTGCGCATTGTATGGGTGTGTGTTACATTACATTCCCTAGTAGGAGTGAGAAAAACATCACGGGGTGGTGCGCATTGTATGGGTGTGTGTTACATTACATTCACTAGTAGGAGTGAGAAAAACATCACGGGGTGGTGCGCATTGTATGGGTGTGGGTTACATTACATTCACTACTAGGAGTGAGAAAAACATCACGGGGTGGTGCGCATTGTACGGGTGTGTGTTACATTACATTCACTAGTAGGAGTGAGAAAAACATCACGGGGTGGTGCGCATTGTATGGGTGTGTGTTACATTACATTCACTAGTAGGAGTGAGAAAAACATCACGGGGCGGTGCGCATTGTATGGGTGTGTGTTACATTACATTCACTAGTAGGAGTCAGAAAAACATCACGGGGCGGTGCGCATTGTATGGGTGTGTGTTACATTACATTCACTAGTAGGAGTCAGAAAAACATCACGGGGTGGTGCGCATTGTATGGGTGTGTGTTACATTACATTCACTACTAGGAGTGAGAAAAACATCACGGGGTGGTGCGCATTGTATGGGTGTGTGTTACATTACATTCACTAGTAGGAGTGAGAAAAACATCACGGGGTGGTGCGCATTGTACGGGTGTGTGTTACATTACATTCACTAGTAGGAGTGAGAAAAACATCACGGGGTGGTGCGCATTGTATGGGTGTGTGTTACATTACATTCACTAGTAGGAGTGAGAAAAACATCACGGGGTGGTGCGCATTGTATGGGTGTGTGTTACATTACATTCACAAGTAGGAGTGAGAAAAACATCACGGGGTGGTGCGCATTGTATGGGTGTGTGTTACATTACATTCACTAGTAGGAGCGAGAAAAACATCATGGGGTGGTGCGCATTGTATGGGTGTGTGCTAAATTACATTCACTAGTAGGAGTGAGAAAAACATCACGGGGTGGTGCGCATTGTATGCGTGTGTGTTACATTACATTCACTAGTAGGAGTGAGAAAAACATCACGGGGTGGTGCGCATTGTATGGGTGTGTGTTACATTACATTCCCTAGTAGCAGTGAGAAAAACATCAAGGGATGGTGCGCATTGTACGGGTGTGTGTTACATTACATTCACTAGTAGGAGTGAGAAAAACATCACGGGGTGGTGCGCATTGTACGGGTGTTTGTTACATTAGATTCACTAGTAGGAGTGAGAAAATCATCACGGGGTGGTGCGCATTGTATGGGTGTGTGTTACATTACATTCACTAGTAGGAGTGAGAAAAACATAACGGGGTGGTGCGCCTTGTATGGGTGTGTGTTACATTAGATTCACTAGTAGGAGCGAGAAAAACATCACGGGGCGTCGCGCATTGTATGGGTGTGTGTTACATTACATTCACTAGTAGGAGCGAGAAAAACATCACGGGGCGGTGCGCATTGCATGGGTGTGTGTTACATTACATTCACTAGTAGGACCGAGAAAAACATCACGGGGCGGTGCGCATTGTATGGGTGTGTGTTACATTACATTCACTAGTAGGAGCGAGAAAAACATCACGGGGTGGTGCGCATTGTATGGGTGTGTGTTACATTACATTCACTAGTAGGAGTGAGAAAAACATCACGGGGTGGTGCGCATTGTATGGGTGTGGGTTACATTACATTCACTACTAGGAGTGAGAAAAACATCACGGGGTGGTGCGCATTGTATGGGTGTGTGTTACATTACATTCACTAGTAGGAGTGAGAAAAACATCACGGGGTGGTGCGCATTGTACGGGTGTGTGTTACATTACATTCACTAGTAGGAGTGAGAAAAACATCACGGGGTGGTGCGCATTGTATGGGTGTGTGTTACATTACATTCACTAGTAGGAGTGAGAAAAACATCACGGGGTGGTGCGCATTGTATGGGTGTGTGTTACATTACATTCACTAGTAGGAGTGAGAAAAACATCACGGGGCGGTGCGCATTGTATGGGTGTGTGTTACATTACATTCACTAGTAGGAGTCAGAAAAACATCACGGGGTGGTGCGCATTGTATGGGTGTGTGTTACATTACATTCACTAGTAGGAGTCAGAAAAACATCACGGGGTGGTGCGCATTGTATGGGTGTGTGTTACATTACATTCACTAGTAGGAGTGAGAAAAACATCACGGGGTGGTGCGCATTGTATGGGTGTGTGTTACATTACTTTCACTAGTAGGAGTGAGAAAAACATCACGGGGTGGTGCGCATTGTATGGGTGTGTGTTACATTACATTCACTAGTAGGAGTCAGAAAAACACCACGGGTTGGTGCGCATTGTATGGGTGTGTGTTACATTACATTCACTAGTAGGAGTGAGAAAAACATCACGGGGTGGTGCGCATTGTATGGGTGTGTGTTACATTACATTCACTAGTAGGAGTGAGAAAAACATCACGGGGTGGTGCGCATTGTATGGGTGTGTGTTACGTTACATACACTAGTAGGAGTCAGAAAAACATCACGGGGTGGTGCGCATTGTATGGGTGTGTGTTACATTACATTCACTAGTAGGAGTCAGAAAAACATCACGGGGTGGTGCGCATTGAATATGTGTGTGTTACATTACATTCACTAGTAGGAGTGAGAAAAACATCACGGGGTGGTGCGCATTGTATGGGTGTGTGTTACATTAGATTCACTAGTAGGAGTGAGAAAAACATCACGGGGTGGTGCGCATTGTACGGGTGTGTGTTACATTACATTCACTAGTAGGAGTGAGAAAAACATCACGGGGTGGTGCGCATTGTATGGGTGTTTATTACATTAGATTCACTAGTAGGAGTGAGAAAAACATCACGGGGTGGTGCGCATTGTATGGGTGTGTGTTACATTAGATTCACTAGTAGGAGTGAGAAAAACATCACGGGGCGATGCGCATTGTATGGGTGTGTGTTACATTACATTCACTAGTAGGAGTGAGAAAAACATCACGGGGCGGTGCGCATTGTATGGGTGTGTGTTACATTACATTCACTAGTAGGAGTCAGAAAAACATCACGGGGCGGTGCGCATTGTATGGGTGTGTGTTACATTACATTCACTAGTAGGAGTCAGAAAAACATCACGGGGTGGTGCGCATTGTATGGGTGTGTGTTACATTACATTCACTAGTAGGAGTGAGAAAAACATCACGGGGTGGTGCGCATTGTACGGGTGTGTGTTACATTACATTCACTAGTAGGAGTGAGAAAAACATCACGGGGTGGTGCGCATTGTACGGGTGTGTGTTACATTACATTCACTAGTAGGAGTGAGAAAAACATCACGGGGCGGTGCGCATTGTATGGGTGTGTGTTACATTACATTCACTAGTAGGAGTCAGAAAAACATCACGGGGCGGTGCGCATTGTATGGGTGTGTGTTACATTACATTCACTAGTAGGAGTCAGAAAAACATCACGGGGCGGTGCGCATTGTATGGGTGTGTGTTACATTACATTCACTACTAGGAGTGAGAAAAACATCACGGGGTGGTGCGCATTGTATGGGTGTGTGTTACATTACATTCACTAGTAGGAGTGAGAAAAACATCACGGGGTGGTGCGCATTGTACGGGTGTGTGTTACATTACATTCACTAGTAGGAGTGAGAAAAACATCACGGGGTGGTGCGCATTGTACGGGTGTGTGTTACATTACATTCACTAGTAGGAGTGAGAAAAACATCACGGGGTGGTGCGCATTGTACGGGTGTGTGTTACATTACATTCACAAGTAGGAGTGAGAAAAACATCACGGGGTGGTGCGCATTGTATGGGTGTGTGTTACATTACATTCACTAGTAGGAGCGAGAAAAACATCACGGGGTGGTGCGCATTGTATGGGTGTGTGTTACATTACATTCACTACTAGGAGCGAGAAAAACATCACGGGGTGGTGCGCATTGTATGCGTGTGTGTTACATTACATTCACTAGTAGGAGTGAGAAAAACATCACGGGGTGGTGCGCATTGTATGGGTGTGTGTTACATTACATTCCCTAGTAGCAGTGAGAAAAACATCAAGGGATGGTGCGCATTGTACGGGTGTGTGTTACATTACATTCACTAGTAGGAGTGAGAAAAACATCACGGGGTGGTGCGCATTGTACGGGTGTTTGTTACATTAGATTCACTAGTAGGAGTGAGAAAATCATCACGGGGTGGTGCGCATTGTATGGGTGTGTGTTACATTACATTCACTAGTAGGAGTGAGAAAAACATAACGGGGTGGTGCGCCTTGTATGGGTGTGTGTTACATTAGATTCACTAGTAGGAGCGAGAAAAACATCACGGGGCGTCGCGCATTGTATGGGTGTGTGTTACATTAGATTCACTAGTAGGAGCGAGAAAAACATCACGGGGCGGTGCGCATTGCATGGGTGTGTGTTACATTACATTCACTAGTAGGACCGAGAAAAACATCACGGGGCGGTGCGCATTGTATGGGTGTGTGTTACATTACATTCACTAGTAGGAGCGAGAAAAACATCACGGGGCGGTGCGCATTGTATGGGTGTGTGTTACATTACATTCACTAGTAGGAGCGAGAAAAACATCACGGGGTGGTTCGCATTGTATGGGTGTGTGTTACATTACATTCACTAGTAGGAGTGAGAAAAACATCACGGGGTGGTGCGCATTGTATGGGTGTGTGTTACATTACATTCCCTAGTAGGAGTGAGAAAAACATCACGGGGTGGTGCGCATTGTATGGGTGTGTGTTACATTACATTCCCTAGTAGGAGTGAGAAAAACATCACGGGGTGGTGCGCATTGTATGGGTGTGTGTTACATTACATTCACTAGTAGGAGTGAGAAAAACATCACGGGGTGGTGCGCATTGTATGCGTGTGGGTTACATTACATTCACTACTAGGAGTGAGAAAAACATCACGGGGTGGTGCGCATTGTATGGGTGTGTGTTACATTACATTCACTAGTAGGAGTGAGAAAAACATCACGGGGTGGTGCGCATTGTACGGGTGTGTGTTACATTACATTCACTAGTAGGAGTGAGAAAAACATCACGGGGTGGTGCGCATTGTACGGGTGTGTGTTACATTACATTCACTAGTAGGAGTGAGAAAAACATCACGGGGTGGTGCGCATTGTATGGGTGTGTGTTACATTACATTCACTAGTAGGAGTGAGAAAAACATCACGGGGCGGTGCGCATTGTATGGGTGTGTGTTACATTACATTCACTAGTAGGAGTCAGAAAAACATCACGGGGCGGTGCGCATTGTATGGGTGTGTGTTACATTACATTCACTAGTAGGAGTCAGAAAAACATCACGGGGTGGTGCGCATTGTATGGGTGTGTGTTACATTACATTCACTAGTAGGAGTGAGAAAAACATCACGGGGTGGTGCGCATTGTATGGGTGTGTGTTACATTACTTTCACTAGTAGGAGTGAGAAAAACATCACGGGGTGGTGCGCATTGTATGGGTGTGTGTTACATTACATTCACTAGTAGGAGTCAGAAAAACACCACGGGTTGGTGCGCATTGTATGGGTGTGTGTTACATTACATTCACTAGTAGGAGTGAGAAAAACATCACGGGGTGGTGCGCATTCTATGGGTGTGTGTTACATTACATTCACTAGTAGGAGTGAGAAAAACATCACGGGGTGGTGCGCATTGTATGGGTGTGTGTTACATTACATTCGCTAGTAGGAGTGAGAAAAACTTCACGGGGTGGTGCGCATTGTATGGGTGTGGGTTACATTACATTCACTAGTAGGAGTGAGAAAAACATCACGGGGTGGTGCGCATTGTATGGGTGTGTGTTACATTACATTCCCTAGTAGGAGTGAGAAAAACATCACGGGGTGGTGCGCATTGTATGGGTGTGTGTTACATTACATTCCCTAGTAGGAGTGAGAAAAACATCACGGGGTGGTGCGCATTGTATGGGTGTGTGTTACATTACATTCACTAGTAGGAGTGAGAAAAACATCACGGGGTGGTGCGCATTGTATGGGTGTGGGTTACATTACATTCACTACTAGGAGTGAGAAAAACATCACGGGGTGGTGCGCATTGTACGGGTGTGTGTTACATTACATTCACTAGTAGGAGTGAGAAAAACATCACGGGGTGGTGCGCATTGTATGGGTGTGTGTTACATTACATTCACTAGTAGGAGTGAGCAAAACATCACGGGGCGGTGCGCATTGTATGGGTGTGTGTTACATTACATTCACTAGTAGGAGTCAGAAAAACATCACGGGGCGGTGCGCATTGTATGGGTGTGTGTTACATTACATTCACTAGTAGGAGTCAGAAAAACATCACGGGGTGGTGCGCATTGTATGGGTGTGTGTTACATTACATTCACTACTAGGAGTGAGAAAAACATCACGGGGTGGTGCGCATTGTATGGGTGTGTGTTACATTACATTCACTAGTAGGAGTGAGAAAAACATCACGGGGTGGTGCGCATTGTACGGGTGTGTGTTACATTACATTCACTAGTAGGAGTGAGAAAAACATCACGGGGTGGTGCGCATTGTATGGGTGTGTGTTACATTACATTCACTAGTAGGAGTGAGAAAAACATCACGGGGTGGTGCGCATTGTATGGGTGTGTGTTACATTACATTCACAAGTAGGAGTGAGAAAAACATCACGGGGTGGTGCGCATTGTATGGGTGTGTGTTACATTACATTCACTAGTAGGAGCGAGAAAAACATCATGGGGTGGTGCGCATTGTATGGGTGTGTGTTAAATTACATTCACTAGTAGGAGTGAGAAAAACATCACGGGGTGGTGCGCATTGTATGCGTGTGTGTTACATTACATTCACTAGTAGGAGTGAGAAAAACATCACGGGGTGGTGCGCATTGTATGGGTGTGTGTTACATTACATTCCCTAGTAGCAGTGAGAAAAACATCAAGGGATGGTGCGCATTGTACGGGTGTGTGTTACATTACATTCACTAGTAGGAGTGAGAAAAACATCACGGGGTGGTGCGCATTGTACGGGTGTTTGTTACATTAGATTCACTAGTAGGAGTGAGAAAATCATCACGGGGTGGTGCGCATTGTATGGGTGTGTGTTACATTACATTCACTAGTAGGAGTGAGAAAAACATAACGGGGTGGTGCGCCTTGTATGGGTGTGTGTTACATTAGATTCACTAGTAGGAGCGAGAAAAACATCACGGGGCGTCGCGCATTGTATGGGTGTGTGTTACATTACATTCACTAGTAGGAGCGAGAAAAACATCACGGGGCGGTGCGCATTGCATGGGTGTGTGTTACATTACATTCACTAGTAGGACCGAGAAAAACATCACGGGGCGGTGCGCATTGTATGGGTGTGTGTTACATTACATTCACTAGTAGGAGCGAGAAAAACATCACGGGGTGGTGCGCATTGTATGGGTGTGTGTTACATTACATTCACTAGTAGGTGTGAGAAAAACATCACGGGGTGGTTCGCATTGTATGGGTGTGTGTTACATTACATTCACTAGTAGGAGTGAGAAAAACATCACGGGGTGGTGCGCATTGTATGGGTGTGTGTTACATTACATTCCCTAGTAGGAGTGAGAAAAACATCACGGGGTGGTGCGCATTGTATGGGTGTGTGTTACATTACATTCCCTAGTAGGAGTGAGAAAAACATCACGGGGTGGTGCGCATTGTATGGGTGTGTGTTACATTACATTCACTAGTAGGAGTGAGAAAAACATCACGGGGCGGTGCGCATTGTATGGGTGTGTGTTACATTACATTCACTAGTAGGAGTCAGAAAAACATCACGGGGTGGTGCGCATTGTATGGGTGTGTGTTACATTACATTCACTAGTAGGAGTCAGAAAAACATCACGGGGTGGTGCGCATTGTATGGGTGTGTGTTACATTACATTCACTAGTAGGAGTGAGAAAAACATCACGGGGTGGTGCGCATTGTATGGGTGTGTGTTACATTACTTTCACTAGTAGGAGTGAGAAAAACATCACGGGGTGGTGCGCATTGTATGGGTGTGTGTTACATTACATTCACTAGTAGGAGTCAGAAAAACACCACGGGTTGGTGCGCATTGTATGGGTGTGTGTTACATTACATTCACTAGTAGGAGTGAGAAAAACATCACGGGGTGGTGCGCATTGTATGGGTGTGTGTTACATTACATTCACTAGTAGGAGTGAGAAAAACATCACGGGGTGGTGCGCATTGTATGGGTGTGTGTTACGTTACATACACTAGTAGGAGTCAGAAAAACATCACGGGGTGGTGCGCATTGTATGGGTGTGTGTTACATTACATTCACTAGTAGGAGTCAGAAAAACATCACGGGGTGGTGCGCATTGAATGGGTGTGTGTTACATTACATTCACTAGTAGGAGTGAGAAAAACATCACGGGGTGGTGCGCATTGTATGGGTGTGTGTTACATTAGATTCACTAGTAGGAGTGAGAAAAACATCACGGGGTGGTGCGCATTGTACGGGTGTGTGTTACATTACATTCACTAGTAGGAGTGAGAAAAACATCACGGGGTGGTGCGCATTGTATGGGTGTTTATTACATTAGATTCACTAGTAGGAGTGAGAAAAACATCACGGGGTGGTGCGCATTGTATGGGTGTGTGTTACATTAGATTCACTAGTAGGAGTGAGAAAAACATCACGGGGCGGTGCGCATTGTATGGGTGTGTGTTACATTACATTCACTAGTAGGAGTGAGAAAAACATCACGGGGCGGTGCGCATTGTATGGGTGTGTGTTACATTACATTCACTAGTAGGAGTCAGAAAAACATCACGGGGTGGTGCGCATTGTATGGGTGTGTGTTACATTACATTCACTAGTAGGAGTCAGAAAAACATCACGGGGTGGTGCGCATTGTATGGGTGTGTGTTACATTACATTCACTAGTAGGAGTGAGAAAAACATCACGGGGTGGTGCGCATTGTATGGGTGTGTGTTACATTACTTTCACTAGTAGGAGTGAGAAAAAAATCACGGGGTGGTGCGCATTGTATGGGTGTGTGTTACATTACATTCACTAGTAGGAGTCAGAAAAACACCACGGGTTGGTGCGCATTGTATGGGTGTGTGTTACATTACATTCACTAGTAGGAGTGAGAAAAACATCACGGGGTGGTGCGCATTGTACGGGTGTGTGTTACATTACATTCACTAGTAGGAGTGAGAAAAACATCACGGGGTGGTGCGCATTGTATGGGTGTGTGTTACATTACATTCACTAGTAGGAGTGAGAAAAACATCAGGGGGTGGTGCGCATTGTATGGGTGTGTGTTACATTACATTCACAAGTAGGAGTGAGAAAAACATCACGGGGTGGTGCGCATTGTATGGGTGTGTGTTACATTACATTCACTAGTAGGAGCGAGAAAAACATCATGGGGTGGTGCGCATTGTATGGGTGTGTGTTAAATTACATTCACTAGTAGGAGTGAGAAAAACATCACGGGGTGGTGCGCATTGTATGCGTGTGTGTTACATTACATTCACTAGTAGGAGTGAGAAAAACATCACGGGGTGGTGCACATTGTATGGGTGTGTGTTACATTACATTCCCTAGTAGCAGTGAGAAAAACATCAAGGGATGGTGCGCATTGTACGGGTGTGTGTTACATTACATTCACTAGTAGGAGTGAGAAAAACATCACGGGGTGGTGCGCATTGTACGGGTGTTTGTTACATTAGATTCACTAGTAGGAGTGAGAAAATCATCACGGGGTGGTGCGCATTGTATGGGTGTGTGTTACATTACATTCACTAGTAGGAGTGAGAAAAACATAACGGGGTGGTGCGCCTTGTATGGGTGTGTGTTACATTAGATTCACTAGTAGGAGCGAGAAAAACATCACGGGGCGTCGCGCATTGTATGGGTGTGTGTTACATTACATTCACTAGTAGGAGCGAGAAAAACATCACGGGGCGGTGCGCATTGCATGGGTGTGTGTTACATTACATTCACTAGTAGGACCGAGAAAAACATCACGGGGCGGTGCGCATTGTATGGGTGTGTGTTACATTACATTCACTAGTAGGAGCGAGAAAAACATCACGGGGTGGTGCGCATTGTATGGGTGTGTGTTACATTACATTCACTAGTAGGAGTGAGAAAAACATCACGGGGTGGTTCGCATTGTATGGGTGTGTGTTACATTACATTCACTAGTAGGAGTGAGAAAAACATCACGGGGTGGTGCGCATTGTATGGGTGTGTGTTATATTACATTCCCTAGTAGGAGTGAGAAAAACATCACGGGGTGGTGCGCATTGTATGGGTGTGTGTTACATTACATTCCCTAGTAGGAGTGAGAAAAACATCACGGGGTGGTGCGCATTGTATGGGTGTGTGTTACATTACATTCACTAGTAGGAGTGAGAAAAACATCACGGGGTGGTGCGCATTGTATGGGTGTGGGTTACATTACATTCACTACTAGGAGTGAGAAAAACATCACGGGGTGGTGCGCATTGTATGGGTGTGTGTTACATTACATTCACTAGTAGGAGTGAGAAAAACATCACGGGGTGGTGCGCATTGTACGGGTGTGTGTTACATTACATTCACTAGTAGGAGTGAGAAAAACATCACGGGGTGGTGCGCATTGTATGGGTGTGTGTTACATTACATTCACTAGTAGGAGTGAGAAAAACATCACGGGGTGGTGCGCATTATATGGGTGTGTGTTACATTACATTCACTAGTAGGAGTGAGAAAAACATCACGGGGCGGTGCGCATTGTATGGGTGTGTGTTACATTACATTCACTAGTAGGAGTCAGAAAAACATCACGGGGTGGTGCGCATTGTATGGGTGTGTGTTACATTACATTCACTAGTAGGAGTCAGAAAAACATCACGGGGTGGTGCGCATTGTATGGGTGTGTGTTACATTACATTCACTAGTAGGAGTGAGAAAAACATCACGGGGTGGTGCGCATTGTATGGGTGTGTGTTACATTACTTTCACTAGTAGGAGTGAGAAAAACATCACGGGGTGGTGCGCATTGTATGGGTGTGTGTTACATTACATTCACTAGTAGGAGTCAGAAAAACACCACGGGTTGGTGCGCATTGTATGGGTGTGTGTTACATTACATTCACTAGTAGGAGTGAGAAAAACATCACGGGGTGGTGCGCATTGTATGGGTGTGTGTTACATTACATTCACTAGTAGGAGTGAGAAAAACATCACGGGGTGGTGCGCATTGTATGGGTGTGTGTTACGTTACATACACTAGTAGGAGTCAGAAAAACATCACGGGGTGGTGCGCATTGTATGGGTGTGTGTTACATTACATTCACTAGTAGGAGTCAGAAAAACATCACGGGGTGGTGCGCATTGAATGAGTGTGTGTTACATTACATTCACTAGTAGGAGTGAGAAAAACATCACGGGGTGGTGCGCATTGTATGGGTGTGTGTTACATTAGATTCACTAGTAGGAGTGAGAAAAACATCACGGGGTGGTGCGCATTGTACGGGTGTGTGTTACATTACATTCACTAGTAGGAGTGAGAAAAACATCACGGGGTGGTGCGCATTGTATGGGTGTTTATTACATTAGATTCACTAGTAGGAGTGAGAAAAACATCACGGGGTGGTGCGCATTGTATGGGTGTGTGTTACATTAGATTCACTAGTAGGAGTGAGAAAAACATCACGGGGTGGTGCGCATTGTATGGGTGTGTGTTACATTACATTCACTAGTAGGAGTGAGAAAAACATCACGGGGCGGTGCGCATTGTATGGGTGTGTGTTACATTACATTCACTAGTAGGAGTCAGAAAAACATCACGGGGTGGTGCGCATTGTATGGGTGTGTGTTACATTACATTCACTAGTAGGAGTGAGAAAAACATCACGGGGTGGTGCGCATTGTATGGGTGTGTGTTACATTACATTCACTAGTAGGAGTGAGAAAAACATCACGGGGTGGTGCGCATTGTATGGGTGTGTGTTACATTACTTTCACTAGTAGGAGTGAGAAAAAAATCACGGGGTGGTGCGCATTGTATGGGTGTGTGTTACATTACATTCACTAGTAGGAGTCAGAAAAACACCACGGGTTGGTGCGCATTGTATGGGTGTGTGTTACATTACATTCACTAGTAGGAGTGAGAAAAACATCACGGGGTGGTGCGCATTGTATGGGTGTGTGTTACATTACATTCACTAGTAGGAGTGAGAAAAACATCACGGGGTGTTGCGCATTGTATGGGTGTGTGTTACGTTACATACACTAGTAGGAGTCAGAAAAACATCACGGGGTGGTGCGCATTGTATGGGTGTGTGTTACATTACATTCACTAGTAGGAGTCAGAAAAACATCACGGGGTGGTGCGCATTGAATGGGTGTGTGTTACATTACATTCACTAGTAGGAGTGAGAAAAACATCACGGGGTGGTGCGCATTGTATGGGTGTGTGTTACATTAGATTCACTAGTAGGAGTGAGAAAAACATCACGGGGTGGTGCGCATTGTACGGGTGTGTGTTACATTACATTCACTAGTAGGAGTGAGAAAAACATCACGGGGTGGTGCGCATTGTATGGGTGTTTATTACATTAGATTCACTAGTAGGAGTGAGAAAAACATCACGGGGTGGTGCGCATTGTATGGGTGTGTGTTACATTAGATTCACTAGTAGGAGTGAGAAAAACATCACGGGGTGGTGCGCATTGTATGGGTGTGTGTTACATTACATTCACTAGTAGGAGTGAGAAAAACATCACGGGGTGGTGCGCATTGTATGGGTGTGTGTTACATTACATTCACTAGTAGGAGTCAGCAAAACATCACGGGGCGGTGCGCATTGTATGGGTGTGTGTTACATTACATTCACTAGTAGGAGTCAGAAAAACATCACGGGGCGGTGCGCATTGTATGGGTGTGTGTTACATTACATTCACTAGTAGGAGTCAGAAAAACATCACGGGGTGGTGCGCATTGTATGGGTGTGTGTTACATTACATTCACTACTAGGAGTGAGAAAAACATCACGGGGTGGTGCGCATTGTATGGGTGTGTGTTACATTACATTCACTAGTAGGAGTGAGAAAAACATCACGGGGTGGTGCGCATTGTACGGGTGTGTGTTACATTACATTCACTAGTAGGAGTGAGAAAAACATCACGGGGTGGTGCGCATTGTATGGGTGTGTGTTACATTACATTCACTAGTAGGAGTGAGAAAAACATCACGGGGTGGTGCGCATTGTATGGGTGTGTGTTACATTACATTCACAAGTAGGAGTGAGAAAAACATCACGGGGTGGTGCGCATTGTATGGGTGTGTGTTACATTACATTCACTAGTAGGAGTCAGAAAAACACCACGGGTTGGTGCGCATTGTATGGGTGTGTGTTACATTACATTCACTAGTAGGAGTGAGAAAAACATCACGGGGTGGTGCGCATTGTATGGGTGTGTGTTACATTACATTCACTAGTAGGAGTGAGAAAAACATCACGGGGTGGTGCGCATTGTATGGGTGTGTGTTACGTTACATACACTAGTAGGAGTCAGAAAAACATCACGGGGTGGTGCGCATTGTATGGGTGTGTGTTACATTACATTCACTAGTAGGAGTCAGAAAAACATCACGGGGTGGTGCGCATTGAATGGGTGTGTGTTACATTACATTCACTAGTAGGAGTGAGAAAAACATCACGGGGTGGTGCGCATTGTATGGGTGTGTGTTACATTAGATTCACTAGTAGGAGTGAGAAAAACATCACGGGGTGGTGCGCATTGTACGGGTGTGTGTTACATTACATTCACTAATAGGAGTGAGAAAAACATCACGGGGTGGTGCGCATTGTATGGGTGTTTATTACATTAGATTCACTAGTAGGAGTGAGAAAAACATCACGGGGTGGTGCGCATTGTATGGGTGTGTGTTACATTAGATTCACTAGTAGGAGTGAGAAAAACATCACGGGGCGGTGCGCATTGTATGGGTGTGTGTTACATTACATTCACTAGTAGGAGTGAGAAAAACATCACGGGGCGGTGCGCATTGTATGGGTGTGTGTTACATTACATTCACTAGTAGGAGTCAGAAAAACATCACGGGGTGGTGCGCATTGTATGGGTGTGTGTTACATTACATTCACTAGTAGGAGTCAGAAAAACATCACGGGGTGGTGCGCATTGTATGGGTGTGTGTTACATTACATTCACTAGTAGGAGTGAGAAAAACATCACGGGGTGGTGCGCATTGTATGGGTGTGTGTTACATTACTTTCACTAGTAGGAGTGAGAAAAAAATCACGGGGTGGTGCGCATTGTATGGGTGTGTGTTACATTACATTCACTAGTAGGAGTCAGAAAAACACCACGGGTTGGTGCGCATTGTATGGGTGTGTGTTACATTACATTCACTAGTAGGAGTGAGAAAAACATCACGGGGTGGTGCGCATTGTACGGGTGTGTGTTACATTACATTCACTAGTAGGAGTGAGAAAAACATCACGGGGTGGTGCGCATTGTATGGGTGTGTGTTACATTACATTCACTAGTAGGAGTGAGAAAAACATCAGGGGGTGGTGCGCATTGTATGGGTGTGTGTTACATTACATTCACAAGTAGGAGTGAGAAAAACATCACGGGGTGGTGCGCATTGTATGGGTGTGTGTTACATTACATTCACTAGTAGGAGCGAGAAAAACATCATGGGGTGGTGCGCATTGTATGGGTGTGTGTTAAATTACATTCACTAGTAGGAGTGAGAAAAACATCACGGGGTGGTGCGCATTGTATGCGTGTGTGTTACATTACATTCACTAGTAGGAGTGAGAAAAACATCACGGGGTGGTGCACATTGTATGGGTGTGTGTTACATTACATTCCCTAGTAGCAGTGAGAAAAACATCAAGGGATGGTGCGCATTGTACGGGTGTGTGTTACATTACATTCACTAGTAGGAGTGAGAAAAACATCACGGGGTGGTGCGCATTGTACGGGTGTTTGTTACATTAGATTCACTAGTAGGAGTGAGAAAATCATCACGGGGTGGTGCGCATTGTATGGGTGTGTGTTACATTACATTCACTAGTAGGAGTGAGAAAAACATAACGGGGTGGTGCGCCTTGTATGGGTGTGTGTTACATTAGATTCACTAGTAGGAGCGAGAAAAACATCACGGGGCGTCGCGCATTGTATGGGTGTGTGTTACATTACATTCACTAGTAGGAGCGAGAAAAACATCACGGGGCGGTGCGCATTGCATGGGTGTGTGTTACATTACATTCACTAGTAGGACCGAGAAAAACATCACGGGGCGGTGCGCATTGTATGGGTGTGTGTTACATTACATTCACTAGTAGGAGCGAGAAAAACATCACGGGGTGGTGCGCATTGTATGGGTGTGTGTTACATTACATTCACTAGTAGGAGTGAGAAAAACATCACGGGGTGGTTCGCATTGTATGGGTGTGTGTTACATTACATTCACTAGTAGGAGTGAGAAAAACATCACGGGGTGGTGCGCATTGTATGGGTGTGTGTTATATTACATTCCCTAGTAGGAGTGAGAAAAACATCACGGGGTGGTGCGCATTGTATGGGTGTGTGTTACATTACATTCCCTAGTAGGAGTGAGAAAAACATCACGGGGTGGTGCGCATTGTATGGGTGTGTGTTACATTACATTCACTAGTAGGAGTGAGAAAAACATCACGGGGTGGTGCGCATTGTATGGGTGTGGGTTACATTACATTCACTACTAGGAGTGAGAAAAACATCACGGGGTGGTGCGCATTGTATGGGTGTGTGTTACATTACATTCACTAGTAGGAGTGAGAAAAACATCACGGGGTGGTGCGCATTGTACGGGTGTGTGTTACATTACATTCACTAGTAGGAGTGAGAAAAACATCACGGGGTGGTGCGCATTGTATGGGTGTGTGTTACATTACATTCACTAGTAGGAGTGAGAAAAACATCACGGGGTGGTGCGCATTATATGGGTGTGTGTTACATTACATTCACTAGTAGGAGTGAGAAAAACATCACGGGGCGGTGCGCATTGTATGGGTGTGTGTTACATTACATTCACTAGTAGGAGTCAGAAAAACATCACGGGGTGGTGCGCATTGTATGGGTGTGTGTTACATTACATTCACTAGTAGGAGTCAGAAAAACATCACGGGGTGGTGCGCATTGTATGGGTGTGTGTTACATTACATTCACTAGTAGGAGTGAGAAAAACATCACGGGGTGGTGCGCATTGTATGGGTGTGTGTTACATTACTTTCACTAGTAGGAGTGAGAAAAACATCACGGGGTGGTGCGCATTGTATGGGTGTGTGTTACATTACATTCACTAGTAGGAGTCAGAAAAACACCACGGGTTGGTGCGCATTGTATGGGTGTGTGTTACATTACATTCACTAGTAGGAGTGAGAAAAACATCACGGGGTGGTGCGCATTGTATGGGTGTGTGTTACATTACATTCACTAGTAGGAGTGAGAAAAACATCACGGGGTGGTGCGCATTGTATGGGTGTGTGTTACGTTACATACACTAGTAGGAGTCAGAAAAACATCACGGGGTGGTGCGCATTGTATGGGTGTGTGTTACATTACATTCACTAGTAGGAGTCAGAAAAACATCACGGGGTGGTGCGCATTGAATGAGTGTGTGTTACATTACATTCACTAGTAGGAGTGAGAAAAACATCACGGGGTGGTGCGCATTGTATGGGTGTGTGTTACATTAGATTCACTAGTAGGAGTGAGAAAAACATCACGGGGTGGTGCGCATTGTACGGGTGTGTGTTACATTACATTCACTAGTAGGAGTGAGAAAAACATCACGGGGTGGTGCGCATTGTATGGGTGTTTATTACATTAGATTCACTAGTAGGAGTGAGAAAAACATCACGGGGTGGTGCGCATTGTATGGGTGTGTGTTACATTAGATTCACTAGTAGGAGTGAGAAAAACATCACGGGGTGGTGCGCATTGTATGGGTGTGTGTTACATTACATTCACTAGTAGGAGTGAGAAAAACATCACGGGGCGGTGCGCATTGTATGGGTGTGTGTTACATTACATTCACTAGTAGGAGTCAGAAAAACATCACGGGGTGGTGCGCATTGTATGGGTGTGTGTTACATTACATTCACTAGTAGGAGTGAGAAAAACATCACGGGGTGGTGCGCATTGTATGGGTGTGTGTTACATTACATTCACTAGTAGGAGTGAGAAAAACATCACGGGGTGGTGCGCATTGTATGGGTGTGTGTTACATTACTTTCACTAGTAGGAGTGAGAAAAAAATCACGGGGTGGTGCGCATTGTATGGGTGTGTGTTACATTACATTCACTAGTAGGAGTCAGAAAAACACCACGGGTTGGTGCGCATTGTATGGGTGTGTGTTACATTACATTCACTAGTAGGAGTGAGAAAAACATCACGGGGTGGTGCGCATTGTATGGGTGTGTGTTACATTACATTCACTAGTAGGAGTGAGAAAAACATCACGGGGTGTTGCGCATTGTATGGGTGTGTGTTACGTTACATACACTAGTAGGAGTCAGAAAAACATCACGGGGTGGTGCGCATTGTATGGGTGTGTGTTACATTACATTCACTAGTAGGAGTCAGAAAAACATCACGGGGTGGTGCGCATTGAATGGGTGTGTGTTACATTACATTCACTAGTAGGAGTGAGAAAAACATCACGGGGTGGTGCGCATTGTATGGGTGTGTGTTACATTAGATTCACTAGTAGGAGTGAGAAAAACATCACGGGGTGGTGCGCATTGTACGGGTGTGTGTTACATTACATTCACTAGTAGGAGTGAGAAAAACATCACGGGGTGGTGCGCATTGTATGGGTGTTTATTACATTAGATTCACTAGTAGGAGTGAGAAAAACATCACGGGGTGGTGCGCATTGTATGGGTGTGTGTTACATTAGATTCACTAGTAGGAGTGAGAAAAACATCACGGGGTGGTGCGCATTGTATGGGTGTGTGTTACATTACATTCACTAGTAGGAGTGAGAAAAACATCACGGGGTGGTGCGCATTGTATGGGTGTGTGTTACATTACATTCACTAGTAGGAGTGAGCAAAACATCACGGGGCGGTGCGCATTGTATGGGTGTGTGTTACATTACATTCACTAGTAGGAGTCAGAAAAACATCACGGGGCGGTGCGCATTGTATGGGTGTGTGTTACATTACATTCACTAGTAGGAGTCAGAAAAACATCACGGGGTGGTGCGCATTGTATGGGTGTGTGTTACATTACATTCACTACTAGGAGTGAGAAAAACATCACGGGGTGGTGCGCATTGTATGGGTGTGTGTTACATTACATTCACTAGTAGGAGTGAGAAAAACATCACGGGGTGGTGCGCATTGTACGGGTGTGTGTTACATTACATTCACTAGTAGGAGTGAGAAAAACATCACGGGGTGGTGCGCATTGTATGGGTGTGTGTTACATTACATTCACTAGTAGGAGTGAGAAAAACATCACGGGGTGGTGCGCATTGTATGGGTGTGTGTTACATTACATTCACAAGTAGGAGTGAGAAAAACATCACGGGGTGGTGCGCATTGTATGGGTGTGTGTTACATTACATTCACTAGTAGGAGCGAGAAAAACATCATGGGGTGGTGCGCATTGTATGGGTGTGTGTTAAATTACATTCACTAGTAGGAGTGAGAAAAACATCACGGGGTGGTGCGCATTGTATGCGTGTGTGTTACATTACATTCACTAGTAGGAGTGAGAAAAACATCACGGGGTGGTGCGCATTGTATGGGTGTGTGTTACATTACATTCCCTAGTAGCAGTGAGAAAAACATCAAGGGATGGTGCGCATTGTACGGGTGTGTGTTACATTACATTCACTAGTAGGAGTGAGAAAAACATCACGGGGTGGTGCGCATTGTACGGGTGTTTGTTACATTAGATTCACTAGTAGGAGTGAGAAAATCATCACGGGGTGGTGCGCATTGTATGGGTGTGTGTTACATTACATTCACTAGTAGGAGTGAGAAAAACATAACGGGGTGGTGCGCCTTGTATGGGTGTGTGTTACATTAGATTCACTAGTAGGAGCGAGAAAAACATCACGGGGCGTCGCGCATTGTATGGGTGTGTGTTACATTACATTCACTAGTAGGAGCGAGAAAAACATCACGGGGCGGTGCGCATTGCATGGGTGTGTGTTACATTACATTCACTAGTAGGACCGAGAAAAACATCACGGGGCGGTGCGCATTGTATGGGTGTGTGTTACATTACATTCACTAGTAGGAGCGAGAAAAACATCACGGGGTGGTGCGCATTGTATGGGTGTGTGTTACATTACATTCACTAGTAGGAGTGAGAAAAACATCACGGGGTGGTTCGCATTGTATGGGTGTGTGTTACATTACATTCACTAGTAGGAGTGAGAAAAACATCACGGGGTGGTGCGCATTGTATGGGTGTGTGTTACATTACATTCCCTAGTAGGAGTGAGAAAAACATCACGGGGTGGTGCGCATTGTATGGGTGTGTGTTACATTACATTCCCTAGTAGGAGTGAGAAAAACATCACGGGGTGGTGCGCATTGTATGGGTGTGTGTTACATTACATTCACTAGTAGGAGTGAGAAAAACATCACGGGGCGGTGCGCATTGTATGGGTGTGTGTTACATTACATTCACTAGTAGGAGTCAGAAAAACATCACGGGGTGGTGCGCATTGTATGGGTGTGTGTTACATTACATTCACTAGTAGGAGTCAGAAAAACATCACGGGGTGGTGCGCATTGTATGGGTGTGTGTTACATTACATTCACTAGTAGGAGTGAGAAAAACATCACGGGGTGGTGCGCATTGTATGGGTGTGTGTTACATTACTTTCACTAGTAGGAGTGAGAAAAACATCACGGGGTGGTGCGCATTGTATGGGTGTGTGTTACATTACATTCACTAGTAGGAGTCAGAAAAACACCACGGGTTGGTGCGCATTGTATGGGTGTGTGTTACATTACATTCACTAGTAGGAGTGAGAAAAACATCACGGGGTGGTGCGCATTGTATGGGTGTGTGTTACATTACATTCACTAGTAGGAGTGAGAAAAACATCACGGGGTGGTGCGCATTGTATGGGTGTGTGTTACGTTACATACACTAGTAGGAGTCAGAAAAACATCACGGGGTGGTGCGCATTGTATGGGTGTGTGTTACATTACATTCACTAGTAGGAGTCAGAAAAACATCACGGGGTGGTGCGCATTGAATGGGTGTGTGTTACATTACATTCACTAGTAGGAGTGAGAAAAACATCACGGGGTGGTGCGCATTGTATGGGTGTGTGTTACATTAGATTCACTAGTAGGAGTGAGAAAAACATCACGGGGTGGTGCGCATTGTACGGGTGTGTGTTACATTACATTCACTAGTAGGAGTGAGAAAAACATCACGGGGTGGTGCGCATTGTATGGGTGTTTATTACATTAGATTCACTAGTAGGAGTGAGAAAAACATCACGGGGTGGTGCGCATTGTATGGGTGTGTGTTACATTAGATTCACTAGTAGGAGTGAGAAAAACATCACGGGGCGGTGCGCATTGTATGGGTGTGTGTTACATTACATTCACTAGTAGGAGTGAGAAAAACATCACGGGGCGGTGCGCATTGTATGGGTGTGTGTTACATTACATTCACTAGTAGGAGTCAGAAAAACATCACGGGGTGGTGCGCATTGTATGGGTGTGTGTTACATTACATTCACTAGTAGGAGTCAGAAAAACATCACGGGGTGGTGCGCATTGTATGGGTGTGTGTTACATTACATTCACTAGTAGGAGTGAGAAAAACATCACGGGGTGGTGCGCATTGTATGGGTGTGTGTTACATTACTTTCACTAGTAGGAGTGAGAAAAAAATCACGGGGTGGTGCGCATTGTATGGGTGTGTGTTACATTACATTCACTAGTAGGAGTCAGAAAAACACCACGGGTTGGTGCGCATTGTATGGGTGTGTGTTACATTACATTCACTAGTAGGAGTGAGAAAAACATCACGGGGTGGTGCGCATTGTACGGGTGTGTGTTACATTACATTCACTAGTAGGAGTGAGAAAAACATCACGGGGTGGTGCGCATTGTATGGGTGTGTGTTACATTACATTCACTAGTAGGAGTGAGAAAAACATCAGGGGGTGGTGCGCATTGTATGGGTGTGTGTTACATTACATTCACAAGTAGGAGTGAGAAAAACATCACGGGGTGGTGCGCATTGTATGGGTGTGTGTTACATTACATTCACTAGTAGGAGCGAGAAAAACATCATGGGGTGGTGCGCATTGTATGGGTGTGTGTTAAATTACATTCACTAGTAGGAGTGAGAAAAACATCACGGGGTGGTGCGCATTGTATGCGTGTGTGTTACATTACATTCACTAGTAGGAGTGAGAAAAACATCACGGGGTGGTGCACATTGTATGGGTGTGTGTTACATTACATTCCCTAGTAGCAGTGAGAAAAACATCAAGGGATGGTGCGCATTGTACGGGTGTGTGTTACATTACATTCACTAGTAGGAGTGAGAAAAACATCACGGGGTGGTGCGCATTGTACGGGTGTTTGTTACATTAGATTCACTAGTAGGAGTGAGAAAATCATCACGGGGTGGTGCGCATTGTATGGGTGTGTGTTACATTACATTCACTAGTAGGAGTGAGAAAAACATAACGGGGTGGTGCGCCTTGTATGGGTGTGTGTTACATTAGATTCACTAGTAGGAGTGAGAAAAACATCACGGGGTGGTGCGCATTGTATGGGTGTGTGTTACATTACATTCACTAGTAGGAGTGAGAAAAACATCACGGGGTGGTGCGCATTGTATGGGTGTGTGTTACATTACATTCCCTAGTAGGAGTGAGAAAAACATCACGGGGTGGTGCGCATTGTATGGGTGTGTGTTACATTACATTCCCTAGTAGGAGCGAGAAAAACATCACGGGGCGGTGCGCATTGCATGGGTGTGTTTTACATTACATTCACTAGTAGGACCGAGAAAAACATCACGGGGCGGTGCGCATTGTATGGGTGTGTGTTACATTACATTCACTAGTAGGAGCGAGAAAAACATCACGGGGTGGTGCGCATTGTATGGGTGTGTGTTACATTACATTCACTAGTAGGAGTGAGAAAAACATCACGGGGTGGTTCGCATTGTATGGGTGTGTGTTACATTACATTCACTAGTAGGAGTGAGAAAAACATCACGGGGTGGTGCGCATTGTATGGGTGTGTGTTACATTACATTCCCTAGTAGGAGTGAGAAAAACATCACGGGGTGGTGCGCATTGTATGGGTGTGTGTTACATTACATTCCCTAGTAGGAGTGAGAAAAACATCACGGGGTGGTGCGCATTGTATGGGTGTGTGTTACATTACATTCACTAGTAGGAGTGAGAAAAACATCACGGGGTGGTGCGCATTGTATGGGTGTGGGTTACATTACATTCACTACTAGGAGTGAGAAAAACATCACGGGGTGGTGCGCATTGTATGGGTGTGTGTTACATTACATTCACTAGTAGGAGTGAGAAAAACATCACGGGGTGGTGCGCATTGTACGGGTGTGTGTTACATTACATTCACTAGTAGGAGTGAGAAAAACATCACGGGGTGGTGCGCATTGTATGGGTGTGTGTTACATTACATTCACTAGTAGGAGTGAGAAAAACATCACGGGGTGGTGCGCATTATATGGGTGTGTGTTACATTACATTCACTAGTAGGAGTGAGAAAAACATCACGGGGCGGTGCGCATTGTATGGGTGTGTGTTACATTACATTCACTAGTAGGAGTCAGAAAAACATCACGGGGTGGTGCGCATTGTATGGGTGTGTGTTACATTACATTCACTAGTAGGAGTCAGAAAAACATCACGGGGTGGTGCGCATTGTATGGGTGTGTGTTACATTACATTCACTAGTAGGAGTGAGAAAAACATCACGGGGTGGTGCGCATTGTATGGGTGTGTGTTACATTACTTTCACTAGTAGGAGTGAGAAAAACATCACGGGGTGGTGCGCATTGTATGGGTGTGTGTTACATTACATTCACTAGTAGGAGTCAGAAAAACACCACGGGTTGGTGCGCATTGTATGGGTGTGTGTTACATTACATTCACTAGTAGGAGTGAGAAAAACATCACGGGGTGGTGCGCATTGTATGGGTGTGTGTTACATTACATTCACTAGTAGGAGTGAGAAAAACATCACGGGGTGGTGCGCATTGTATGGGTGTGTGTTACGTTACATACACTAGTAGGAGTCAGAAAAACATCACGGGGTGGTGCGCATTGTATGGGTGTGTGTTACATTACATTCACTAGTAGGAGTCAGAAAAACATCACGGGGTGGTGCGCATTGAATGAGTGTGTGTTACATTACATTCACTAGTAGGAGTGAGAAAAACATCACGGGGTGGTGCGCATTGTATGGGTGTGTGTTACATTAGATTCACTAGTAGGAGTGAGAAAAACATCACGGGGTGGTGCGCATTGTACGGGTGTGTGTTACATTACATTCACTAGTAGGAGTGAGAAAAACATCACGGGGTGGTGCGCATTGTATGGGTGTTTATTACATTAGATTCACTAGTAGGAGTGAGAAAAACATCACGGGGTGGTGCGCATTGTATGGGTGTGTGTTACATTAGATTCACTAGTAGGAGTGAGAAAAACATCACGGGGTGGTGCGCATTGTATGGGTGTGTGTTACATTACATTCACTAGTAGGAGTGAGAAAAACATCACGGGGCGGTGCGCATTGTATGGGTGTGTGTTACATTACATTCACTAGTAGGAGTCAGAAAAACATCACGGGGTGGTGCGCATTGTATGGGTGTGTGTTACATTACATTCACTAGTAGGAGTGAGAAAAACATCACGGGGTGGTGCGCATTGTATGGGTGTGTGTTACATTACATTCACTAGTAGGAGTGAGAAAAACATCACGGGGTGGTGCGCATTGTATGGGTGTGTGTTACATTACTTTCACTAGTAGGAGTGAGAAAAAAATCACGGGGTGGTGCGCATTGTATGGGTGTGTGTTACATTACATTCACTAGTAGGAGTCAGAAAAACACCACGGCTTGGTGCGCATTGTATGGGTGTGTGTTACATTACATTCACTAGTAGGAGTGAGAAAAACATCACGGGGTGGTGCGCATTGTATGGGTGTGTGTTACATTACATTCACTAGTAGGAGTGAGAAAAACATCACGGGGTGTTGCGCATTGTATGGGTGTGTGTTACGTTACATACACTAGTAGGAGTCAGAAAAACATCACGGGGTGGTGCGCATTGTATGGGTGTGTGTTACATTACATTCACTAGTAGGAGTCAGAAAAACATCACGGGGTGGTGCGCATTGAATGGGTGTGTGTTACATTACATTCACTAGTAGGAGTGAGAAAAACATCACGGGGTGGTGCGCATTGTATGGGTGTGTGTTACATTAGATTCACTAGTAGGAGTGAGAAAAACATCACGGGGTGGTGCGCATTGTACGGGTGTGTGTTACATTACATTCACTAGTAGGAGTGAGAAAAACATCACGGGGTGGTGCGCATTGTATGGGTGTTTATTACATTAGATTCACTAGTAGGAGTGAGAAAAACATCACGGGGTGGTGCGCATTGTATGGGTGTGTGTTACATTAGATTCACTAGTAGGAGTGAGAAAAACATCACGGGGTGGTGCGCATTGTATGGGTGTGTGTTACATTACATTCACTAGTAGGAGTGAGAAAAACATCACGGGGTGGTGCGCATTGTATGGGTGTGTGTTACATTACATTCACTAGTAGGAGTGAGAAAAACATCACGGGGTGGTGCGCATTGTATGGGTGTGTGTTACATTACATTCACTAGTAGGAGTGAGAAAAACATCACGGGGTGGTGCGCATTGTATGGGTGTGTGTTACATTAGATTCACTAGTAGGAGTGAGAAAAACATCACGGGTGGTGCGCATTGTATGGGTGTTTGTTACATTAGATTCACTAGTAGGAGTGAGAAAAACATCACGGGGTGGTGCGCATTGTATGGGTGTGTGTTACATTAGATTCACTAGTAGGAGTGAGAAAAACATCACGGGGTGGTGCGCATTGTATGGGTGTGTGTTACATTACATTCACTAGTAGGAGTGAGAAAAACATCACGGGGTGGTGCGCATTGTATGGGTGTGTGTTACATTAGATTCACTAGTAGGAGTGAGAAAAACATCACGGGTGGTGCGCATTGTATGGGTGTTTGTTACATTAGATTCACTAGTAGGAGTGAGAAAAACATCACGGGGTGGTGCGCATTGTATGGGTGTGTGTTACATTAGATTCACTAGTAGGAGTGAGAAAAACATCACGGGGTGGTGCGCATTGAACGGGTGTGTGTTACATTACATTCACTAGTAGGTGTGAGAAAAACATCACGGGGTGGTGCGCATTGTATGGGTGTTTATTACATTAGATTCACTAGTAGGAGTGAGAAAAACATCACGGGGTGGTGCGCATTGTATGGGTGTGTGTTACATTAGATTCACTAGTAGGAGTGAGAAAAACATCACGGGGTGGTGCGCATTGTATGGGTGTGTGTTACATTACATTCACTAGTAGGAGTGAGAAAAACATCACGGGGCGGTGCGCATTGTATGGGTGTGTGTTACATTACATTCACTAGTAGGAGTCAGAAAAACATCACGGGGTGGTGCGCATTGTATGGGTGTGTGTTACATTACATTCACTAGTAGGAGTCAGAAAAACATCACGGGGTGGTGCGCGTTGTATGGGTGTGTGTTACATTACATTCACTAGTAGGAGTGAGAAAAACATCACGGGGTGGTGCGCATTGTATGGGTGTGTGTTACATTACTTTCACTAGTAGGAGTGAGAAAAAAATCACGGGGTGGTGCGCATTGTATGGGTGTGTGTTACGTTACATACACTAGTAGGAGTCAGAAAAACATCACGGGGTGGTGCGCATTTTATGGGTGTGTGTTACATTACATTCACTAGTAGGAGTCAGAAAAACATCACGGGGTGGTGCACATTGAATGGGTGTGTGTTACATTACATTCACTAGTAGGAGTGAGAAAAACATCACGGGGTGGTGCGCATTGTATGGGTGTGTGTTACATTAGATTCACTAGTAGGAGTGAGAAAAACATCACGGGGTGGTGCGCATTGTACGGGTGTGTGTTACATTACATTCACTAGTAGGAGTGAGAAAAACATCACGGGGTGGTGCGCATTGTATGGGTGTTTATTACATTAGATTCACTAGTAGGAGTGAGAAAAACATCACGGGGTGGGGCGCATTGTATGGGTGTGTGTTACATTAGATTCACTAGTAGGAGTGAGAAAAACATCACGGGGTGGTGCGCATTGTATGGGTGTGTGTTACATTACATTCACTAGTAGGAGTGAGAAAAACATCACGGGGTGGTGCGCATTGTATGGGTGTGTGTTACATTACATTCACTAGTAGGAGTGAGAAAAACATCACGGGGTGGTGCGCATTGTATGGGTGTGTGTTACATTACATTCACTAGTAGGAGTGAGAAAAACATCACGGGGTGGTGCGCATTGTATGGGTGTGTGTTACATTAGATTCACTAGTAGGAGTGAGAAAAACATCACGGGTGGTGCGCATTGTATGGGTGTTTGTTACATTAGATTCACTAGTAGGAGTGAGAAAAACATCACGGGGTGGTGCGCATTGTATGGGTGTGTGTTACATTAGATTCACTAGTAGGAGTGAGAAAAACATCACGGGGTGGTGCGCATTGTATGGGTGTGTGTTACATTACATTCACTAGTAGGAGTGAGAAAAACATCACGGGGTGGTGCGCATTGTATGGGTGTGTGTTACATTACATTCACTAGTAGGAGTCAGAAAAACATCACGGGTTGGTGCGCATTGTATGGGTGTCTGTTACATTACATTCACTAGTAGGAGTGAGAAAAACATCACGGGGTGGTGCGCATTGTA
Source organism: Cavia porcellus (assembly GCF_034190915.1). Lineage (NCBI taxonomy): Eukaryota > Metazoa > Chordata > Mammalia > Rodentia > Caviidae > Cavia > Cavia porcellus. The sequence goes on along the minus strand of NW_026947762.1, from coordinate 54,508 downwards.
TGGGTGTCTGTTACATTACATTCACTAGTAGGAGTGAGAAAAACATCACGGGGTGGTGCGCATTGTATGGGTGTGTGTTACATTACATACACTAGTAGGAGTCAGAAAAACATCACGGGGTGGTGCACATTGTATGGGTGTGTGTTACATTACATTCACTAGTAGGAGTCAGAAAAACATCACGGGGTGGTGCGCATTGAATGGGTGTGTGTTACATTACATTCACTAGTAGGAGTGAGAAAAACATCACGGGGTGGTGCGCATTGTATGGGTGTGTGTTACATTAGATTCACTAGTAGGAGTGAGAAAAACATCACGGGGTGGTGCGCATTGTATGGGTGTGTGTTACATTAGATTCACTAGTAGGAGTGAGAAAAACATCACGGGGTGGTGCGCATTGTATGGGTGTTTATTACATTAGATTCACTAGTAGGAGTGAGAAAAACATCATGGGGTGGTGCGCATTGTATGGGTGTGTGTTACATTAGATTCACTAGTAGGAGTGAAAAAACATCACGGGGTGGTGCGCATTGTATGGGTGTGTGTTACATTACATTCACTAGTAGGAGTGAGAAAAACATCACGGGGTGGTGCGCATTGTATGGGTGTGTGTTACATTACATTCACTAGTAGGAGTGAGAAAAACATCACGGGGTGGTACGCATTGTATGGGTGTGTGTTACATTACATTCACTAGTAGGAGTGAGAAAAACATCACGGGGTGGTGCGCATTGTATGGGTGTGTGTTACATTACATTCACTAGTAGGAGTGAGAAAAACATCACGGGTGGTGCGCATTGTATGGGTGTTTGTTACATTAGATTCAGTAGTAGGAGTGAGAAAAACATCACGGGGTGGTGTGCATTGTATGGGTGTGTGTTACATTACATTCACTAGTAGGAGTGAGAAAAACATCACGGGGTGGTGCGCATTGTATGGGTGTGTGTTACATTACATTCACTAGTAGGAGTGAGAAAAACATCACGGGGTGGTTTGCATTGTATGGGTGTGTGTTACATTACATTCACTAGTAGGAGTGAGAAAAACATCACGGGGTGGTGCGCATTGTATGGGTGTGTGTTACATTACATTCACTAGTAGGAGTGAGAGAAACATCACGGGTTGGTGCGCATTGTATGGGTGTGTGTTACATTAGATTCACTAGTAGGAGTGAGAAAAACATCACGGGGTGTTGCGCATTGTATGGGTGTGGGTTACATTACATTCACTACTAGGAGTGAGAAAAACATCACGGGGTGGTGCGCATTGTATGGGTGTGTGTTACATTACATTCACTAGTAGGAGTGAGAAAATCATCACGGGGTGGTGCGCATTGTACGGGTGTGTGTTACATTACATTCACTAGTAGGAGTGAGAAAAACATCACGGGGTGGTGCGCATTGTATGGGTGTGTGTTACATTACATTCACTAGTAGGAGTGAGAAAAACATCACGGGGTGGTGCGCATTGTATGGGTGTGTGTTACATTACATTCACAAGTAGGAGTGAGAAAAACATCACGGGGTGGTGCGCATTGTATGGGTGTGTGTTACATTACATTCACTAGTAGGAGCGAGAAAAACATCATGGGGTGGTGCGCATTGTATGGGTGTGTGTTAAATTACATTCACTAGTAGGAGTGAGAAAAACATCACGGTGTGGTGCGCATTGTATGCGTGTGTGTTACATTACATTCACTAGTAGGAGTGAGAAAAACATCACGGGGTGGTGCGCATTGTATGGGTGTGTGTTACATTACATTCCCTAGTAGCAGTGAGAAAAACATCAAGGGATGGTGCGCATTGTACGGGTGTGTGTTACATTACATTCACTAGTAGGAGTGAAAAAAACATCACGGGGTGGTGCGCATTGTACGGGTGTTTGTTACATTAGATTCACTAGTAGGAGTGAGAAAATCATCACGGGGTGGTGCGCATTGTATGGGTGTGTGTTACATTACATTCACTAGTAGGAGTGAGAAAAACATCACGGGGTGGTGCGCCTTGTATGGGTGTGTGTTACATTAGATTCACTAGTAGGAGCGAGAAAAACATCACGGGGCGTCGCGCATTGTATGGGTGTGTGTTACATTACATTCACTAGTAGGAGCGAGAAAAACATCACGGGGCGGTGCGCATTGCATGGGTGTGTGTTACATTACATTCACTAGTAGGAGCGAGAAAAACATCACGGGGCGGTGCGCATTGTATGGGTGTGTGTTACATTACATTCACTAGTAGGAGCGAGAAAAACATCACGGGGTGGTGCGCATTGTATGGGTGTGTGTTACATTACATTCACTAGTAGGAGTGAGAAAAACATCACGGGGTGGTGCGCATTGTATGGGTGTGTGTTACATTACATTCACTAGTAGGAGTGAGAAAAACATCACGGGGTGGTGCGCATTGTATGGGTGTGTGTTACATTACATTCACTAGTAGGAGTGAGAAAAACATCACGGGGTGGTGCGCATTGTATGGGTGTGTGTTACATTACATTCACTAGTAGGAGTGAGAAAAACATCACGGGGGGGTGCGCATTGTATGGGTGTGTGTTACATTACATTCACTAGTAGGAGTGAGAAAAACATCACGGGGCGGTGCGCATTGTATGGGTGTGTGTTACATTACATTCACTAGTAGGAGTCAGAAAAACATCACAGGGTGGTGTGCATTGTATGGGTGTGTGTTACATTACATTCACTAGTAGGAGTCAGAAAAACATCACGGGGTGGTGCGCATTGTATGGGTGTGTGTCACATTACATTCACTAGTAGGAGTGAGAAAAACATCACGGGGTGGTGCGCATTGTATGGGTGTGTGTTACATTACATTCACTAGTAGGAGTGAGAAAAACATCAAGGGGTGGTGCGCATTGTATGGGTCTGTGTTACATTACATTCACTAGTAGGAGTGAGAAAAACATCACGGGGTGGTGCGCATTGTACGGGTGTGTGTTACATTACATTCACTAGTAGGAGTGAGAAAAACATCACGGGGTGGTGCGCATTGTACGGGTGTGTGTTACATTACATTCACTAGTAGGAGTGAGAAAAACATCACGGGGTGGTGCGCATTGTATGGGTGTGTGTTACATTACATACACTAGTAGGAGTCAGAAAAACATCACGGGGTGGTGCGCATTGTATGGGTGTGTGTTACATTACATTCACTAGTAGGAGTCAGAAAAACATCACGGGGTGGTGCGCATTGAATGGGTGTGTGTTACATTACATTCACTACTAGGAGTGAGAAAAACATCACGGGGTGGTGCGCATTGTATGGGTGTGTGTTACATTAGATTCACTAGTAGGAGTGAGAAAAACATCACGGGGTGGTGCGCATTGTATGTGTGTGTGTTACATTACATTCACTAGTAGGAGTGAGAAAAACATCACGGGGTGGTGCACATTGTATGGGTGTGTGTTACATTACATTCACTAGTAGGAGTGAGAAAAACATCACGGGGTGGTGCGCATTGTATGGGTGTGTGTTACATTACATTCACTAGTAGGAGTGAGAAAAACATCACGGGGCGGTGCGCATTGTATGGGTGTGTGTTACATTACATTCACTAGTAGGAGTGAGAAAAACATCACGGGGCGGTGCGCATTGTATGGGTGTGTGTTACATTACATTCACTAGTAGGAGTCAGAAAAACATCACGGGGCGGTGCGCATTGTATGGGTGTGTGTTACATTACATTCACTAGTAGGAGTCAGAAAAACATCACGGGGCGGTGCGCATTGTATGGGTGTGTGTTACATTACATTCACTAGTAGGAGTGAGAAAAACATCACGGGGTGGTGCGCATTGTATGGGTGTGTGTTACATTACATTCACTAGTAGGAGTGAGAAAAACATCACGGGGTGGTGCGCATTGTATGGGTGTGTGTTACATTACATTCACTAGTAGGAGTCAGAAAAACATCACGGGTTGGTGCGCATTGTATGGGTGTGTGTTACATTACATTCACTAGTAGGAGTGAGAAAAACATCACGGGGTGGTGCGCATTGTATGGGTGTGTGTTACATTACATTCACTAGTAGGAGTGAGAAAAACATCACGGGGTGGTGCGCATTGTATGGGTGTGTGTTACATTACATACACTAGTAGGAGTCAGAAAAACATCACGGGGTGGTGCGCATTGTATGGGTGTGTGTTACATTACATTCACTAGTAGGAGTCAGAAAAACATCACGGGGTGGTGCGCATTGAATGGGTGTGTGTTACATTACATTCACTAGTAGGAGTGAGAAAAACATCACGGGGTGGTTCGCATTGTATGGGTGTGTGTTACATTAGATTCACTAGTAGGAGTGAGAAAAACATCACGGGGTGGTGCGCATTGTATGGGTGTGTGTTACATTACATTCACTAGTAGGAGTGAGAAAAACATCACGGGGTGGTGCGCATTGTATGGGTGTTTATTACATTAGATTCACTAGTAGGAGTGAGAAAAACATCACGGGGTGGTGCGCATTGTATCGGTGTGTGTTACATTACATTCACTAGTAGGAGTGAGAAAAACATCACGGGGTGGTGCGCATTGTATGGGTGTGTGTTACATTACATTCACTAGTAGGAGTGAGAAAAACATCACGGGGTGGTGCGCATTGTATGGGTGTGTGTTACATTACATTCACTAGTAGGAGTGAGAAAAACATCACGGGGTGGTGCGCATTGTATGGGTGTGTGTTACATTACATTCACTAGTAGGAGTGAGAAAAACATCACGGGGTGGTGCGCATTGTATGGGTGTGTGTTACATTACATTCACTAGTAGGAGTGAGAAAAACATCACGGGGTCGTGCGCATTGTATGGGTGTGTGTTACATTACATTCACTAGTAGGAGTGAGAAAAACATCACGGGGTGGTGCGCATTGTATGGGTGTGTGTTACATTAGATTCACTAGTAGGAGTGAGAAAAACATCACGGGGTGGTGCGCATTGTATGGGTGTGGGTTACATTACATTCGCTACTAGGAGTGAGAAAAACATCACGGGGTGGTGCGCATTGTATGGGTGTGTGTTACATTACATTCACTAGTAGGAGTGAGAAAAACATCACGGGGTGGTGCGCATTGTACGGGTGTGTGTTACATTACATTCACTAGTAGGAGTGAGAAAAACATCACGGGGTGGTGCGCATTGTACGGGTGTGTGTTACATTACATTCACTAGTAGGAGTGAGAAAAACATCACGGGGTGGTGCGCATTGTATGGGTGTGTGTTACATTACATTCACTAGTAGGAGTGAGAAAAACATCACGGGGTGGTGCGCCTTGTATGGGTTTGTGTTACATTAGATTCACTAGTAGGAGCGAGAAAAACATCACGGGGCGTCGCGCATTGTATGGGTGTGTGTTACATTGCATTCACTAGTAGGAGCGAGAAAAACATCACGGGGCGGTGCGCATTGCATGGGTGTGTGTTACATTACATTCACTAGTAGGAGCGAGAAAAACATCACGGGGCGGTGCGCATTGTATGGGTGTGTGTTACATTACGTTCACTAGTAGGAGTGAGAAAAACATCACGGGGCGGTGCGCATTGTATAGGTGTGTGTTACATTACATTCACTAGTAGGAGTGAGAAAAACATCACGGGGCGGTGCGCATTGTATGGGTGTGTGTTACATTACATTCACTAGTAGGAGTGAGAAAAACATCACGGGGCGGTGCGCATTGTATGGGTGTGTGTTGCATTACATTCACTAGTAGGAGTGAGAAAAACATCACGGGGCGGTGCGCATTGTATGGGTGTGTGTTACATTACATTCACTAGTAGGAGTCAGAAAAACATCACGGGTTGGTGCGCATTGTATGGGTGTGTGTTACATTACATTCACTAGTAGGAGTCAGAAAAACATCACGGGGTGGTGCGCATTGTATGGGTGTGTGTTACATTACATTCACTAGTAGGAGTGAGAAAAACATCACGGGGTGGTGCGCATTGTATGGGTGTGTGTTACATTACATTCACTAGTAGGAGTGAGAAAAACATCAGGGGGTGGTGCGCATTGTACCGGTGTGTGTTACATTACATTCACTAGTAGGAGTGAGAAAAACATCACGGGGTGGTGCGCATTGTACTGGTGTGTGTTACATTACATTCACTAGTAGGAGTGAGAAAAACATCACGGGGTGGTGCGCATTGTATGGGTGTGTGTTACATTACATTCACTAGTAGGAGTGAGAAAAACATCACGGGGTGGTGCGCATTGTATGGGTGTGTGTTACATTACATACACTAGTAGGAGTCAGAAAAACATCACGGGGTGGTGCGCATTGTATGGGTGTGTGTTACATTACATTCACTAGTAGGAGTCAGAAAAACATCACGGGGTGGTGCGCATTGAATGGGTGTGTGTTACATTACATTCACTAGTAGGAGTGAGAAAAACATCACGGGGTGGTGCGCATTGTATGGGTGTGTGTTACATTAGATTCACTAGTAGGAGTGAGAAAAACATCACGGGGTGGTGCGCATTGTATGGGTGTGTGTTACATTAGATTCACTAGTAGGAGTGAGAAAAACATCACGGGGCGGTGCGCATTGTATGGGTGTGTGTTGCATTACATTCACTAGTAGGAGTGAGAAAAACATCACGGGGCGGTGCGCATTGTATGGGTGTGTGTTACATTACATTCACTAGTAGGAGTCAGAAAAACATCACGGGGTGGTGCGCATTGTATGGGTGTGTGTTACATTACATTCACTAGTAGGAGTCAGAAAAACATCACGGGGTGGTGCGCATTGTATGGGTGTGTGTTACATTACATTCACTAGTAGGAGTGAGAAAAACATCACGGGGTGGTGCGCATTGTATGGGTGTGTGTTACATTACATTCACTAGTAGGAGTGAGAAAAACATCAGGGGGTGGTGCGCATTGTAGCGGTGTGTGTTACATTACATTCACTAGTAGGAGTGAGAAAAACATCACGGGGTGGTGCGCATTGTACTGGTGTGTGTTACATTACATTCACTAGTAGGAGTGAGAAAAACATCACGGGGTGGTGCGCATTGTATGGGTGTGTGTTACATTACATTCACTAGTAGGAGTGAGAAAAACATCACGGGGTGGTGCGCATTGTATGGGTGTGTGTTACATTACATACACTAGTAGGAGTCAGAAAAACATCACGGGGTGGTGCGCATTGTATGGGTGTGTGTTACATTACATTCACTAGTAGGAGTCAGAAAAACATCACGGGGTGGTGCGCATTGAATGGGTGTGTGTTACATTACATTCACTAGTAGGAGTGAGAAAAACATCACGGGGTGGTGCGCATTGTATGGGTGTGTGTTACATTAGATTCACTAGTAGGAGTGAGAAAAACATCACGGGGTGGTGCGCATTGTATGGGTGTGTGTTACATTACATTCACTAGTAGGAGTGAGAAAAACATCACGGGGTGGTGCGCATTGTATGGGTGTGTGTTACATTACATTCACTAGTAGGAGTGAGAAAAACATCACGGGGTGGTGCGCATTGTATGGGTGTGTGTTACATTACATTCACTAGTAGGAGTGAGAAAAACATCACGGGGCGGTGCGCATTGTATGGGTGTGTGTTACATTACATTCACTAGTAGGAGTGAGAAAAACATCACGGGGCGGTGCGCATTGTATGGGTGTGTGTTACATTACATTCACTAGTAGGAGTCAGAAAAACATCACGGGGTGGTGCGCATTGTATGGGTGTGTGTTACATTACATTCACTAGTAGGAGTGAGAAAAACATCACGGGGTGGTGCGCATTGTATGGGTGTGTGTTACATTACATTCACTAGTAGGAGTCAGAAAAACATCACGGGTTGGTGCGCATTGTATGGGTGTGTGTTACATTACATTCACTAGTAGGAGTGAGAAAAACATCACGAGGTGGTGCGCATTGTATGGGTGTGTGTTACATTACATTCACTAGTAGGAGTGAGAAAAACATCACGGTGTGGTGCGCATTGTATGGGTGTGTGTTACATTACATACACTAGTAGGAGTCAGAAAAACATCACGGGGTGGTGCGCATTGTATGGGTGTGTGTTACATTACATTCACTAGTAGGAGTGAGAAAAACATCACGGGGTGGTGCGCATTGAATGGGTGTGTGTTACATTACATTCACTAGTAGGAGTGAGAAAAACATCACGGGGTGGTGCGCATTGTATGGGTGTGTGTTACATTAGATTCACTAGTAGGAGTGAGAAAAACATCACGGGGTGGTACGCATTGTATGGGTGTGTGTTACATTACATTCACTAGTAGGAGTGAGAAAAACATCACGGGGTGGTGCGCATTGTATGGGTGTTTAGTACATTAGATTCACTAGTAGGAGTGAGAAAAACATCACGGGGTGGTGCGCATTGTATGGGTGTGTGTTACATTAGATTCACTAGTAGGAGTGAGAAAAACATCACGGAGTGGTGCGCATTGTATGGGTGTGTGTTACATTACATTCACTAGTAGGAGTGAGAAAAACATCACGGGGTGGTGCGCATTGTATGGGTGTGTGTTACATTACATTCACTAGTAGGAGTGAGAAAAACATCACGGGGTGGTGCGCATTGTATGGGTGTGTGTTACATTACATTCACTAGTAGGAGTGAGAAAAACATCACGGGGTGGTGCGCATTGTATGGGTGTGTGTTACATTACATTCACTAGTAGGAGTGAGAAAAACATCACGGGTGGTGCGCATTGTATGGGTGTTTGTTACATTAGATACAGTAGTAGGAGTGAGAAAAACATCACGGGGTGGTGTGCATTGTATGCGTGTGTGTTGCATTACATTCACTAGTAGGAGTGAGAAAAACATCACGGGGTGGTGCGCATTGTATGGGTGTGTGTTACATTACATTCACTAGTAGGAGTGAGAAAAACATCACGGGGTGGTGCGCATTGTATGGGTGTGTGTTACATTACATTCACTAGTAGGAGTGAGAAAAACATCACGGGGTGGTGCGCATTGTATGGGTGTGTGTTACATTAGATTCACTAGTAGGAGTGAGAAAAACATCACGGGGTGGTGCGCATTGTATGGGTGTGTGTTACATTACATTCACTAGTAGGAGTGAGAAAAACATCACGGGGTGGTGCGCATTGTATGGGTGTGGGTTACATTACATTCACTACTAGGAGTGAGAAAAACATCACGGGGTGGTGCGCATTGTATGGGTGTGTGTTACATTACATTCACTAGTAGGAGTGAGAAAAACATCACGGGGTGGTGCGCATTGTATGGGTGTGTGTTACATTAGATTCACTAGAAGGAGTGAGAAAAACATCACGGGGTGGTGCGCATTGTATGGGTGTGTGTTACATTACATTCACTAGTAGGAGTCAGAAAAACATCACGGGGTGGTGCGCATTGTATGGGTGTGTGTTACATTACATTCACTAGTAGGAGTGAGAAAAACATCACGGGGTGTTGCGCATTGTATGGGTGTGTGTTACATTACATTCACTAGTAGGAGTGAGAAAAACATCACGGGGTGGTGCGCATTGTATGGGTGTGTGTTACATTACATTCACTAGTAGGAGTGAGAAAAACATCACGGGGTGGTGCGCATTATACGGGTGTGTGTTACATTACATTCACTAGCAGGAGTGAGAAAAACATCACGGGGTGGTGCGCATTGTATGGGTGTGTGTTACATTACATTCACTAGTAGGAGTGAGAAAAACATCACGGGGTGGTGCGCATTGTATGGGTGTGTGTTACATTACATACACTAGTAGGAGTCAGAAAAACATCACGGGGTGGTGCGCATTGTATGGGTGTGTGTTACATTACATTCACTAGTAGGAGTGAGAAAAACATCACGGGGTGGTGCGCATTGAATGGGTGTGTGTTACATTACATTCACTAGTAGGAGTGAGAAAAACATCACGGGGTGGTGCGCATTGTATGGGTGTGTGTTACATTAGATTCACTAGTAGGAGTGAGAAAAACATCACGGGGTGGTGCGCATTGTATGGGTGTGTGTTACATTACATTCACTAGTAGGAGTGAGAAAAACATCACGGGGTGGTGCGCATTGTATGGGTGTTTAGTACATTAGATTCACTAGTAGGAGTGAGAAAAACATCACGGGGTGGTGCGCATTGTATGGGTGTGTGTTACATTAGATTCACTAGTAGGAGTGAGAAAAACATCACGGGGTGGTGCGCATTGTATGGGTGTGTGTTACATTACATTCACTAGTAGGAGTGAGAAAAACATCACGGGGTGGTGCGCATTGAATGGGTGTGTGTTACATTACATTCACTAGTAGGAGTGAGAAAAACATCACGGGGTGGTGCGCATTGTATGGGTGTGTGTTACATTACATTCACTAGTAGGAGTGAGAAAAACATCACGGGGTGGTGCGCATTGTATGGGTGTGTGTTACATTACATTCACTAGTAGGAGTGAGAAAAACATCACGGGTGGTGCGCATTGTATGGGTGTTTGTTACATTAGATACAGTAGTAGGAGTGAGAAAAACATCACGGGGTGGTGTGCATTGTATGGGTGTGTGTTACATTACATTCACTAGTAGGAGTGAGAAAAACATCACGGGGTGGTGTGCATTGTATGGCTGTGTGTTACATTACATTCACTAGTAGGAGTGAGAAAAACATCACGGGGTGGTGCGCATTGTATGGGTATGTGTTACATTACATTCACTAGTAGGAGCGAGAAAAACATCACGGGGTGGTGCGCATTGTATGGCTGTGTGTTACATTACATTCACTAGTAGGAGTGAGAAAAACATCACGGGGTGGTGCGCATTGTATGCGTGTGTGTTACATTACATTCACTAGTAGGAGTGAGAAAAACATAACGCGGTGGTGCGCATTGTATGGTTGTGTGTTACATTACATTCACTAGTAGCAGTGAGAAAAACATCAAGGGATGGTGCGCATTGTACGGGTGTGTGTTACATTACATTCACTAGTAGGAGTGAGAAAAACATCACGGGGTGGTGCGCATTGTACGGGTGTTTGTTACATTAGATTCACTAGTAGGAGTGAGAAAATCATCACGGGGTGGTGCGCATTGTATGGGTGTGTGTTACATTACATTCACTAGTTGGAGTGAGAAAAACATCACGGGGTGGTGCGCCTTGTATGGGTGTGTGTTAAATTAGATTCATTAGTAGGAGCGAGAAAAACATCACGGGGCGTCGCGCATTGTATGGGTGTGTGTTACATTACATTCACTAGTAGGAGCGAGAAAAACATCACGGGGCGGTGCGCATTGTATGGGTGTGTGTTACATTACATTCACTAGTAGGAGCGAGAAAAACATCACGGGGCGGTGCGCATTGTATGGGTGTGTGTTACATTACATTCACTAGTAGGAGCGAGAAAAACATCACGGGGTGGTGCGCATTGTATGGGTGTGTGTTACATTACATTCACTAGTAGGAGTGAGAAAAACATCACGGGGTGGTTCGCATTGTAAGGGTGTGTGTTACATTACATTCACTAGTAGGAGTGAGAAAAACATCACGGGGTGGTGCGCATTGTATGGGTGTGTGTTATATTACATTCACTAGTAGGAGTGAGAAAAACATCACGGGGTGGTGCGCATTGTGTGGGTGTGTGTTACATTACATTCACTAGTAGGAGTGAGAAAAACATCACGGGGTGGTGCGCATTGTATGGGTGTGTGTTACATTACATTCACTAGTAGGAGTGAGAAAAACATCACGGGGCGGTGCGCATTGTATGGGTGTGTGTTACATTACATTCACTAGTAGGAGTCAGAAAAACATCACGGGGTGGTGCGCATTGTATGGGTGTGTGTTACATTACATTCACTAGTAGGAGTGAGAAAAACATCACGGGGTGTTGCGCATTGTATGGGTGTGTGTTACATTACATTCACTAGTAGGAGTGAGAAAAACATCACGGGGTGGTGCGCATTGTATGGGTGTGTGTTACATTACATTCACTAGTAGGAGTGAGAAAAACATCACGGGGTGGTGCGCATTGTACGGGTGTGTGTTACATTACATTCACTAGTAGGAGTGAGAAAAACATCACGGGGTGGTGCGCATTGTATGGGTGTGTGTTACATTACATTCACTAGTAGGAGTGAGAAAAACATCACGGGGTGGTGCGCATTGTATGGGTGTGTGTTACATTACATACACTAGTAGGAGTCAGAAAAACATCACGGGGTGGTGCACATTGTATGGGTGTGTGTTACATTACATTCACTAGTAGGAGTGAGAAAAACATCACGGGGTGGTGCGCATTGAATGGGTGTGTGTTACATTACATTCACTAGTAGGAGTGAGAAAAACATCACGGGGTGGTGCGCATTGTATGGGTGTGTGTTACATTACATTCACTAGTAGGAGTCAGAAAAACATCACGGGGTGGTGCGCATTGTATGGGTGTGTGTTACATTACATTCACTAGTAGGAGTGAGAAAAACATCACGGGGTTGTGCCCATTGTATGGGTGTTTAGTACATTAGATTCACTAGTAGGAGTGAGAAAAACATCACGGGGTGGTGCGCATTGTATGGGTGTGTGTTACATTAGATTCACTAGTAGGAGTGAGAAAAACATCACGGGGTGGTGCGCATTGTATCGGTGTGTGTTACATTACATTCACTAGTAGGAGTGAGAAAAACATCACGGGGTGGTGCGCATTGTATGGGTGTGTGTTACATTACATTCACTAGTAGGAGTGAGAAAAACATCACGGGTGGTGCGCATTGTATGGGTGTGTGTTACATTACATTCACTAGTAGGAGTGAGAAAAACATCACGGGGTGGTGCGCATTGTATGGGTGTGTGTTACATTACATTCACTAGTAGGAGTGAGAAAAACATCACGGGTGGTGCGCATTGTATGGGTGTTTGTTACATTAGATACAGTAGTAGGAGTGAGAAAATCATCACAGGGTGGTGTGCATTGTATGGGTGTGTGTTACATTACATTCACTAGTAGGAGTGAGAAAAACATCACGTGGTGGTGCGCATTGTATGGGTGTGTGTTACATTACATTCACTAGTAGGAGTGAGAAAAACATCACGGGGTGGTGCGCATTGTATGGGTGTGTGTTACATTACATTCACTAGTAGGAGTGAGAAAAACATCACGGGGTGGTGCGCATTGTATGGGTGTGTGTTACATTACATTCACTAGTAGGAGTGAGAAAAACATCACGGGGTGGTGCGCATTGTATGGGTGTGTGTTACATTACATTCACTAGTAGGAGTGAGAAAAACATCACGGGGTGGTGCGCATTGTATGGGTGTGTGTTACATTACATTCACTAGTAGGAGTGAGAAAAACATCACGGGGTGGTGCGCATTGTATGGGTGTGGGTTACATTACATTCACTACTAGGAGTGAGAAAAACATCACGGGGTGGTGCGCATTGTATGGGTGTGTGTTACATTACATACACTAGTAGGAGTGAGAAAAACATCACGGGGTGGTGCGCATTGTATGGGTGTGTGTTACATTAGATTCACTAGAAGGAGTGAGAAAAACATCACGTGGTGGTGCGCATTGTACGGGTGTGTGTTACATTACATTCACTAGTAGGAGTGAGAAAAACATCACGGGGTGGTGCGCATTGTACGGGTGTGTGTTACATTACATTCCCTAGTAGGAGTGAGAAAAACATCACGGGGTGGTGCGCATTGTATGGGTGTGTGTTACATTACATTCACTAGTAGGAGTGAGAAAAACATCACGGGGTGGTGCGCATTGTATGGGTATGTGTTACATTACATTCACTAGTAGGAGCGAGAAAAACATCACGGGGTGGTGCGCATTGTATGGGTGTGTGTTACATTACATTCACTAGTAGGAGTGAGAAAAACATCACGGGGTGGTGCGCATTGTATGCGTGTGTGTTACATTACATTCACTAGTAGGAGTGAGAAAAACATCACGGGGTGGTGCGCATTGTATGGGTGTGTGTTACATTACATTCACTAGTAGCAGTGAGAAAAACATCAAGGGATGGTGCGCATTGTACGGGTGTGTGTTACATTAGATTCACTAGTAGGAGTGAGAAAAACATCACGGGGTGGTGCGCATTGTATGGGTGTGTGTTACATTACATTCACTAGTAGGAGTGAGAAAAACATCACGGGGTGGTGCGCATTGTATGGGTGTGGGTTACATTACATTCACTACTAGGAGTGAGAAAAACATCACGGGGTGGTGCGCATTGTATGGGTGTGTGTTACATTACATTCACTAGTAGGAGTGAGAAAAACATCACGGGGTGGTGCGCATTGTATGGGTGTGTGTTACATTAGATTCACTAGAAGGAGTGAGAAAAACATCACGTGGTGGTGCGCATTGTACGGGTGTGTGTTACATTACATTCACTAGTAGGAGTGAGAAAAACATCACGGGGTGGTGCGCATTGTACGGGTGTGTGTTACATTACATTCCCTAGTAGGAGTGAGAAAAACATCACGGGGTGGTGCGCATTGTATGGGTGTGTGTTACATTACATTCACTAGTAGGAGTGAGAAAAACATCACGGGGTGGTGCGCATTGTATGGGTGTGTGTTACATTACATTCACATGTAGGAGTGAGAAAAACATCACGGGGTGGTGCGCATTGTATGGTTATGTGTTACATTACATTCACTAGTAGGAGCGAGAAAAACATCACGGGGTGGTGTGCATTGTATGGGTGTGTGTTACATTACATTCACTAGTAGGAGTGAGAAAAACATCACGGGGTGGTGCGCATTGTATGCGTGTGTGTTACATTACATTCACTAGTAGGAGTGAGAAAAACATAACGGGGTGGTGCGCATTGTATGGGTGTGTGTTACATTACATTCACTAGTAGCAGTGAGAAAAACATCAAGGGATGGTGCGCATTGTACGGGTGTGTGTTACATTACATTCACTAGTAGGAGTGAGAAAAACATCACGGGGTGGTGCGCATTGTACGGGTGTTTGTTACATTAGATTCACTAGTAGGAGTGAGAAAATCATCACGGGGTGGTGCGCATTGTATGGGTGTGTGTTACATTACATTCACTAGTTGGAGTGAGAAAAACATCACGGGGTGGTGCGCCTTGTATGGGTGTGTGTTAAATTAGATTCACTTGTAGGAGCGAGAAAAACATCACGGGGCGTCGCGCATTGTATGGGTGTGTGTTACATTACATTCACTAGTAGGAGAGAGAAAAACATCACGGGGCGGTGCGCATTGTATGGGTGTGTGTTACATTACATTCACTAGTAGGAGCGAGAAAAACATCACGGGGCGGTGCGCATTGTATGGGTGTGTGTTACATTACATTCACTAGTAGGAGCGAGAAAAACATCACAGGGTGGTGCGCATTGTATGGGTGTGTGTTACATTACATTCACTAGTAGGAGTGAGAAAAACATCACGGGGTGGTTCGCATTGTAAGGGTGTGTGTTACATTACATTCTCTAGTAGGAGTGAGAAAAACATCACGGGGTGGTGCGCATTGTATGGGTGTGTGTTACATTACATTCACTAGTAGGAGTGAGAAAAACATCACGGGGTGGTGCGCATTGTGTGGGTGTGTGTTACATTACATTCACTAGTAGGAGTGAGAAAAACATCACGGGGTGGTGCGCATTGTATGGGTGTGTGTTACATTACATTCACTAGTAGGAGTGAGAAAAACATCACGGGGCGGTGCGCATTGTATGGGTGTGTGTTACATTACATTCACTAGTAGGAGTCAGAAAAACATCACGGTGTGGTGCGCATTGTATGGGTGTGTGTTACATTACATTCACTAGTAGGAGTGAGAAAAACATCACGGGGTGTTGCGCATTGTATGGGTGTGTGTTACATTACATTCACTAGTAGGAGTGAGAAAAACATCACGGGGTGGTGCGCATTGTATGGGTGTGTGTTACATTACATTCACTAGTAGGAGTGAGAAAAACATCACGGGGTGGTGCGCATTATACGGGTGTGTGTTACATTACATTCACTAGTAGCAGTGAGAAAAACATCACGGGGTGGTGCGCATTGTATGGGTGTGTGTTACATTACATTCACTAGTAGGAGTGAGAAAAACATCACGGGGTGGTGCGCATTGTATGGGTGTGTGTTACATTACATACACTAGTAGGAGTCAGAAAAACATCACGGGGTGGTGCGCATTGTATGGGTGTGTGTTACATTACATTCACTAGTAGGAGTGAGAAAAACATCACGGGGTGGTGCGCATTGAATGGGTGTGTGTTACATTACATTCACTAGTAGGAGTGAGAAAAACATCACGGGGTGGTGCGCATTGTATGGGTGTGTGTTACATTAGATTCACTAGTAGGAGTGAGAAAAACATCACGGGGTGGTGCGCATTGTATGGGTGTGTGTTACATTACATTCACTAGTAGGAGTGAGAAAAACATCACGGGGTGGTGCGCATTGTATGGGTGTTTAGTACATTAGATTCACTAGTAGGAGTGAGAAAAACATCACGGGGTGGTGCGCATTGTATGGGTGTGTGTTACATTAGATTCACTAGTAGGAGTGAGAAAAACATCACGGGGTGGTGCGCATTGTATGGGTGTGTGTTACATTACATTCACTAGTAGGAGTGAGAAAAACATCACGGGGTGGTGCGCATTGTATGGGTGTGTGTTACATTACATTCACTAGTAGGAGTGAGAAAAACATCACGGGGTGGTGCGCATTGTATGGGTGTGTGTTACATTACATTCACTAGTAGGAGTGAGAAAAACATCACGGGGTGGTGCGCATTGTATGGGTGTGTGTTACATTACATTCACTAGTAGGAGTGAGAAAAACATCACGGGTGGTGCGCATTGTATGGGTGTTTGTTACATTAGATACAGTAGTAGGAGTGAGAAAAACATCACGGGGTGGTGTGCATTGTATGGGTGTGTGTTACATTACATTCACTAGTAGGAGTGAGAAAAACATCACGGGGTGGTGTGCATTGTATGGGTGTGTGTTACATTACATTCACTAGTAGGAGTGAGAAAAACATCACGGGGTGGTGCGCATTGTATGGGTATGTGTTACATTACATTCATTAGTAGGAGCGAGAAAAACATCACGGGGTGGTGCGCATTGTATGGGTGTGTGTTACATTACATTCACTAGTAGGAGTGAGAAAAACATCACGGGGTGGTGCGCATTGTATGCGTGTGTGTTACATTACATTCACTAGTAGGAGTGAGAAAAACATAACGCGGTGGTGCGCATTGTATGGTTGTGTGTTACATTACATTCACTAGTAGCAGTGAGAAAAACATCAAGGGATGGTGCGCATTGTACGGGTGTGTGTTACATTACATTCACTAGTAGGAGTGAGAAAAACATCACGGGGTGGTGCGCATTGTACGGGTGTTTGTTACATTAGATTCACTAGTAGGAGTGAGAAAATCATCACGGGGTGGTGCGCATTGTATGGGTGTGTGTTACATTACATTCACTAGTTGGAGTGAGAAAAACATCACGGGGTGGTGCGCCTTGTATGGGTGTGTGTTAAATTAGATTCACTAGTAGGAGCGAGAAAAACATCACGGGGCGTCGCGCATTGTATGGGTGTGTGTTACATTACATTCACTAGTAGGAGCGAGAAAAACATCACGGGGCGGTGCGCATTGTATGGGTGTGTGTTACATTACATTCACTAGTAGGAGCGAGAAAAACATCACGGGGCGGTGCGCATTGTATGGGTGTGTGTTACATTACATTCACTAGTAGGAGCGAGAAAAACATCACGGGGTGGTGCGCATTGTATGGGTGTGTGTTACATTACATTCACTAGTAGGAGTCAGAAAAACATCACGGGGTGGTTCGCATTGTAAGGGTGTGTGTTACATTACATTCACTAGTAGGAATGAGAAAAACATCACGGGGTGGTGCGCATTGTATGGGTGTGTGTTATATTACATTCACTAGTAGGAGTGAGAAAAACATCACGGGGTGGTGCGCATTGTGTGGGTGTGTGTTACATTACATTCACTAGTAGGGGAGTGAGAAAAACATCACGGGGTGGTGCGCATTGTATGGGTGTGTGTTACATTACATTCACTAGTAGGAGTGAGAAAAACATCACGGGGTGGTGCGCATTGTATGGGTGTGTGTTACATTACATTCACTAGTAGGAGTGAGAAAAACATCACGGGGTGGTGCGCATTGTATGGGTGTGTGTTACATTACATTCACTAGTAGGAGTGAGAAAAACATCACGGGGTGGTGCGCATTGTATGGGTGTGTGTTACATTACATTCACTAGTAGGAGTGAGAAAAACATCACGGGGTGGTGCGCATTGTATGGGTGTGTGTTACATTACATTCACTAGTAGGAGTGAGAAAAACATCACGGGGTGGTGCGCATTGTATGGGTGTGTGTTACATTACATTCACTAGTAGGAGTGAGAAAAACATCACGGGGTGGTGCGCATTGTATGGGTGTGTGTTACATTACATTCACTAGTAGGAGTGAGAAAAACATCACGGGGTGGTGCGCATTGTATGGGTGTGTGTTACATTACATTCACTAGTAGGAGTGAGAAAAACATCACGGGGTGGTGCGCATTGTATGGGTGTGTGTTACATTAGATTCACTAGTAGGAGTGAGAAAAACATCACGGGGTGGTGCGCATTGTATGGGTGTGTGTTACATTAGATTCACTAGTAGGAGTGAGAAAAACATCACGGGGTGGTGCGCATTGTATGGGTGTGTGTTACATTACATTCACTAGTAGGAGTGAGAAAAACATCACGGGGTGGTGCGCATTGTATGGGTGTGTGTTACATTACATTCACTAGTAGGAGTGAGAAAAACATCACGGGGTGGTGCGCATTGTATGGGTGTGTGTTACATTACATTCACTAGTAGGAGTGAGAAAAACATCACGGGGTGGTGCGCATTGTATGGGTGTGTGTTACATTAGATTCACTAGTAGGAGTGAGAAAAACATCACGGGGTGGTGCGCATTGTATGGGTGTGTGTTACATTAGATTCACTAGTAGGAGTGAGAAAAACATCACGGGGTGGTGCGCATTGTATGGGTGTGTGTTACATTAGATTCACTAGTAGGAGTGAGAAAAACATCACGGGGTGGTGCGCATTGTATGGGTGTGTGTTACATTACATTCACTAGTAGGAGTGAGAAAAACATCACGGGGTGGTGCGCATTGTATGGGTGTGTGTTACATTACATTCACTAGTAGGAGTGAGAAAAACATCACGGGGTGGTGCGCATTGTATGGGTGTGTGTTACATTACATTCACTAGTAGGAGTGAGAAAAGCATCACGGGGTGGTGCGCATTGTATGGGTGTGTGTTACATTACATTCACTAGTAGGAGTGAGAAAAACATCACGGGGTGGTGCGCATTGTATGGGTGTGTGTTACATTACATTCACTAGTAGGAGTGAGAAAAACATCACGGGTGGTGAGCATTGTATGGGTGTGTGTTACATTACATTCACTAGTAGGAGTGAGAAAAACATCACGGGGTGGTGCGCATTGTATGGGTGTGTGTTACATTACATTCACTAGTAGGAGTGAGAAAAACATCACGGGGTGGTGCGCATTGTATGGGTGTGTGTTACATTACATTCACTAGTAGGAGTGAGAAAAACATCACGGGGTGGTGCGCATTGTATGGGTGTGTGTTACATTACATTCACTAGTAGGAGTGAGAAAAACATCACGGGGTGGTGCGCATTGTATGGGTGTGTGTTACATTACATTCACTAGTAGGAGTGAGAAAAACATCACGGGGTGGTGCGCATTGTATGGGTGTGTGTTACATTACATTCACTAGTAGGAGTGAGAAAAACATCACGGGGTGGTGCGCATTGTATGGGTGTGTGTTACATTACATTCACTAGTAGGAGTGAGAAAAACATCACGGGGTGGTGCGCATTGTACGGGTGTGTGTTACATTACATTCACAAGTAGGAGTGAGAAAAACATCACGGGGTGGTGCGCATTGTATGGGTGTGTGTTACATTACATTCACTAGTAGGAGTGAGAAAAACATCACGGGGTGGTGCGCATTGTATGGGTGTGTGTTACATTACATTCACTAGTAGGAGTGAGAAAAACATCACGGGGTGGTGCGCATTGTATGGGTGTGTGTTACATTACATTCACTAGTAGGAGTGAGAAAAACATCACGGGGTGGTGCGCATTGTATGGGTGTGTGTTACATTACATTCACTAGTAGGAGTGAGAAAAACATCACGGGGTGGTGCGCATTGTATGGGTGTGTGTTACATTACATTCACTAGTAGGAGTGAGAAAAACATCACGGGGTGGTGCGCATTGTATGGGTGTGTGTTACATTACATTCACTAGTAGGAGTGAGAAAAACATCACGGGGTGGTGCGCATTGTATGGGTGTGTGTTACATTACATTCACTAGTAGGAGTGAGAAAAACATCACGGGGTGGTGCGCATTGTATGGGTGTGTGTTACATTACATTCACTAGTAGGAGTGAGAAAAACATCACGGGGTGGTGCGCATTGTATGGGTGTGTGTTACATTACATTCACTAGTAGGAGTGAGAAAAACATCACGGGGTGGTGCGCATTGTATGGGAGTGTGTTACATTACATTCACTAGTAGGAGTGAGAAAAACATCACGGGGTGGTGCGCATTGTATGGGAGTGTGTTACATTACATTCACTAGTAGGAGTGAGAAAAACATCACGGGGTGGTGCGCATTGTATGGTTGTGTGTTACATTACATTCACTAGTAGGAGTGAGAAAAACATCACGGGGTGGTGCGCATTGTATGGGTGTGTGTTACATTACATTCACTAGTAGGAGTGAGAAAAACATCACGGGGTGGTGCGCATTGTATGGGTGTGTGTTACATTACATTCACTAGTAGGAGTGAGAAAAACATCACGGGGTGGTGCGCATTGTATGGGTGTGTGTTACATTACATTCACTAGTAGGAGTGAGAAAAACATCACGGGGTGGTGCGCATTGTATGGTTGTGTGTTACATTACATTCACTAGTAGGAGTGAGAAAAACATCACGGGGTGGTGCGCATTGTATGGTTGTGTGTTACATTACATTCACTAGTAGGAGTGAGAAAAACATCACTGGGTGGTGCGCATTGTATGGGTGTGTGTTACATTACATTCACTAGTAGGAGTCAGAAAAACATCACGGGGTGGTGCGCATTGTATGGGTGTGTGTTACATTACATTCACTAGTAGGAGTGAGAAAAACATCACGGGGTGGTGCGCATTGTATGGGTGTGTGTTACATTAGATTCACTAGTAGGAGTGAGAAAAACATCACGGGGTGGTGCGCATTGTATGGGTGTGTGTTACATTAGATTCACTAGTAGGAGTGAGAAAAACATCACGGGGTGGTGCGCATTGTATGGGTGTGTGTTACATTAGATTCACTAGTAGGAGTGAGAAAAACATCACGGGGTGGTGCGCATTGTATGGGTGTGTGTTACATTAGATTCACTAGTAGGATTGAGAAAAACATCACGGGGTGGTGCGCATTGTATGGGTGTGTGTTTACAGTACATTCACTAGTAGGAGTGAGAAAAACATCACGGGGTGGTGCGCATTGTATGGGTGTGTGTTACATTACATTCACTAGTAGGAGTGAGAAAACATCACGGGTGGTGCGCATTGTATGGGTGTGTGTTACATTAGATTCACTAGTAGGAGTGAGAAAAACATCACGGGGTGGTGCGCATTGTATGGGTGTGTGTTACATTACATTCACTAGTAGGAGTGAGAAAAGCATCACGGGGTGGTGCGCATTGTATGGGTGTGTGTTACATTACATTCACTAGTAGGAGTGAGAAAAGCATCACGGGGTGGTGCGCATTGTATGGGTGTGTGTTACATTACATTCACTAGTAGGAGTGAGAAAACATCACGGGGTGGTGAGCATTGTATGGGTGTGTGTTACATTACATTCACTAGTAGGAGTGAGAAAAACATCACGGGGTGGTGCGCATTGTATGGGTGTGGGTTACATTACATTCACTACTAGGAGTGAGAAAAACATCACGGGGTGGTGCGCATTGTATGGGTGTGTGTTACATTACATTCACTAGTAGGAGTGAGAAAAACATCACGGGGTGGTGCGCATTGTATGGGTGTGTGTTACATTACATTCACTAGTAGGAGTGAGAAAACATCACGGGGTGGTGCGCATTGTACGGGTGTGTGTTACATTACATTCACTAGTAGGAGTGAGAAAAACATCACGGGGTGGTGCGCATTGTACGGGTGTGTGTTACATTACATTCACTAGTAGGAGTGAGAAAAACATCACGGGGTGGTGCGCATTGTATGGGTGTGTGTTACATTACATTCACTAGTAGGAGTGAGAAAAACATCACTGGGTGGTGCGCATTGTATGGGTGTGTGTTACATTACATTCACAAGTAGGAGTGAGAAAAACATCACGGGGTGGTGCGCATTGTATGGGTGTGTGTTACATTACATTCACTAGTAGGAGTGAGAAAAACATCACGGGGTGGTGCGCATTGTATGGGTGTGTGTTACATTACATTCACTAGTAGGAGTGAGAAAAACATCACGGGGTGGTGCGCATTGTATGGGTGTGTGTTACATTACATTCACTAGTAGGAGTGAGAAAAACATCACGGGGTGGTGCGCATTGTATGGGTGTGTGTACATTACATTCACTAGTAGGAGTGAGAAAAACATCACGGGGTGGTGCGCATTGTATGGGTGTGTGTTACATTACATTCACTAGTAGGAGTGAGAAAAACATCACGGGGTGGTGCGCATTGTATGGTTGTGTGTTACATTACATTCACTAGTAGGAGTGAGAAAAACATCACGGGGTGGTGCGCATTGTATGGGTGTGTGTTACATTACATTCACTAGTAGGAGTCAGAAAAACATCACGGGGTGGTGCGCATTGTATGGGTGTGTGTTACATTACATTCACTAGTAGGAGTTAGAAAAACATCACGGGGTGGTGCGCATTGAATTGGTGTGTGTTACATTACATTCACTAGTAGGAGTGAGAAAAACATCATGGGGTGGTGCGCATTGTATGGGTGTGTGTTACATTAGATTCACTAGTAGGAGTGAGAAAAACATCACCGGGTGGTGCGCATTGTATGGGTGTGTGTTACATTACATTCACTAGTAGGAGTGAGAAAAACATCACGGGTGGTGCGCATTGTATGGGGGTTTATTACATTAGATTCACTAGTAGGAGTGAGAAAAACATCACGGGGTGGTGCGCATTGTATGGGTGTGTGTTACATTAGATTCACTAGTAGGAGTGAGAAAAACATCACGGGGTGGTGCGCATTGTATGGGTGTGTGTTACATTAGATTCACTAGTAGGATTGAGAAAAACATCACGGGGTGGTGCGCATTGTATGGGTGTGTGTTACATTACATTCACTAGTTGGAGTGAGAAAAACATCACGGGGTGGTGCGCATTGTATGGGTGTGTGTTACAGTACATTCACTAGTAGGAGTGAGAAAAACATCACGGGGTGGTGCGCATTGTATGGGTGTGTGTTACATTACATTCACTAGTAGGAGTGAGAAAAACATCACGGGTGGTGCGCATTGTATGGGGGTGTGTTACATTAGATTCACTAGTAGGAGTGAGAAAAACATCACGGGGTGGTGCTCAATGTATGGGTGTGTGTTACATTAGATTCACTAGTAGGAGTGAGAAAAATATCACGGGGTGGTGCGCATTGTATGGGTGTGTGTTACATTACATTCACTAGTAGGAGTGAGAAAAACATCACGGGGTGGTGCGCATTGTATGGGTGTGTGTTACATTACATTCACTAGTAGGAGTGAGAAAAACATCACGGGGTGGTGCGCATTGTATGAGTGTGTGTTACATTACATTCACTAGTAGGAGTGAGAAAAACATCACGGGGTGGTGAGCATTGTATGGGTGTGTGTTACATTACATTCACTAGTAGTAGTGAGAAAAACATCACGGGGTGGTGCGCATTGTATCGGTGTGTGTTACATTACATACACTAGTAGGAGTCAGAAAAACATCACGGGGTGGTGCGCATTGTATGGGTGTGTGTTACATTACATTCACTAGTAGGAGTCAGAAAAACATCACGGGGTGGTGCGCATTGAATGGGTGTGTGTTACATTACATTCACTAGTAGGAGTGAGAAAAACATCACGGGGTGGTGCGCATTGTATGGGTGTGTGTTACATTAGATTCACTAGTAGGAGTGAGAAAAACATCACGGGGTGGTGCGCATTGTATGGGTGTGTGTTACATTACATTCACTAGTAGGAGTGAGAAAAACATCACGGGGTGGTGCACATTGTATGGGTGTTTGTTACATTAGATTCACTAGTAGGAGTGAGGAAAACATCACGGGGTGGTGCGCATTGTATGGGTGTGTGTTACATTAGATTCACTAGTACGAGTGAGAAAAACATCACGGGGTGGTGCGCATTGTATGGGTGTGTGTTACATTACATTCACTAGTAGGAGTGAGAAAAACATCACGGGGTGGTGCGCATTGTATGGGTGTGTGTTACATTACATTCACTAGTAGGAGTGAGAAAAACATCACGGGGTGGTGCGCATTGTATGGGTGTGTGTTACATTACATTCACTAGTAGGAGTGAGAAAAACATCACGGGGTGGTGCGCATTGTATGGGTGTGTGTTACATTACATTCACTAGCAGGAGTGAGAAAAACATCACGGGTGGTGCGCATTGTATGGGTGTTTGTTACATTAGACTCAGTAGTAGGAGTGAGAAAAACATCACGGGGTGGTGTGCATTGTATGGGTGTGTGTTACATTACATTCACTAGTAGGAAGGAGAAAAACATCACGGGGTGGTGCGCATTGTATGGGTGTGTGTTACATTACATTCACTAGTAGGAGTGAGAAAAACATCACGGGGTGGTGCGCATTGTATGGGTGTGTGTTACATTACATTCACTAGTAGGAGTGAGAAAAACATCACGGGGTGGTGCGCATTGTATGGGTGTGTGTTACATTACATTCACTAGTAGGAGTGAGAAAAACATCACGGGGTGGTGCGCATTGTATGGGTGTGTGTTACATTACATTCATTAGTAGGAGTGAGAAAAACATCACGGGGTGGTGCGCATTGTATGGGTGTGTGTTACATTACATTCACTAGTAGGAGTAAGAAAAACATCACTGGGTGGTGCGCATTGTATGGGTGTGGGTTACATTATATTCACTACTAGGAGTGAGAAAAACATCACGGGGTGGTGCGCATTGTATGGGTGTGTGTTACATTACATTCACTAGTAGGAGTGAGAAAAACATCACGGGGTGGTGCGCATTGTATGGGTGTTTGTTACATTAGATTCACTAGAAGGAGTGAGAAAAACATCACGTGGTGGTGCGCATTGTACGGGTGTGTGTTACATTACATTCACTAGTAGGAGTGAGAAAAACATCACGGGGTGGTGCGCATTGTACGGGTGTGTGTTACATTACATTCACTAGTAGGAGTGAGAAAAACATCACGGGGTGGTGCGCATTGTATGGGTGTGTGTTACATTACATTCACTAGTAGGAGTGATGAAAACATCCCGGGGTGGTGCGCATTGTATGGGTGTGTGTTACATTACATTCACAAGTAGGAGTGAGAAAAACATCACGGGGTGGTGCGCATTGTATGGGTGTGTGTTACATTACATTCACTAGTAGGAGCGAGAAAAACATCACGAGGTGCTGCGCATTGTATGGGTGTGTGTTACATTACATTCACTAGTAGGAGTGAGAAAAACATCACGGGGTGGTGCGCATTGTATGCGTGTGTGTTACATTACATTCACTAGTAAGAGTGAGAAAAACATCACGGGGTGGTGCGCATTGTATGGGTGTGTGTTACATTACATTCACTAGTAGCAGTGAGAAAAACATCAAGGGATGGTGCGCATGGTACGGGTGTGTGTTACATTACATTCACTAGTAGGAGTGAGAAAAACATCACGGGGTGGTGCGCATTGTACGGGTGTTTGTTACATTAGATTCACTAGTAGGAGTGAGAAAATCATCACGGGGTGGTGCGCATTGTATGGGTGTGTGTTACATTACATTCACTAGTAGGAGTGAGAAAAACATCACGGGGTGGTGCGCCTTGTATGGGTGTGTGTTACATTAGATTCACTAGTAGGAGCGAGAAAAAACATCACGGGGCGTCGCGCATTGTATGGGTGTGTGTTACATTACATTCACTAGTAGGAGCGAGAAAAACATCACGGGGCGGTGCGCATTGTATGGGTGTGTGTTACATTACATTCACTAGTAGGAGCGAGAAAAACATCACGGGGCTGTGCGCATTGTATGGGGGTGTGTTACATTACATTCACTAGTAGGAGCGAGAAAAACATCACGGGGTGGTGCGCATTGTATGGGTGTGTGTTACATTACATTCACTAGTAGGAGTGAGAAAAACATCACGGGGTGGTTCGCATTGTAAGGGTGTGTGTTACATTACATTCACTAGTAGGAGTGAGAAAAACATCACGGGGTGGTGCGCATTGTATGGGTGTGTGTTACATTACATTCACTAGTAGGAGTGAGAAAAATATCACGGGGTGGTGCGCATTGTGTGGGTGTGTGTTACATTACATTCACTAGTAGGAGTGAGAAAAACATCACGGGGTGGTGCGCATTGTATGGGTGTGTGTTACATTACATTCACTAGTAGGAGTGAGAAAAACATCACGGGGCGGTGCGCATTGTATGGGTGTGTGTTACATTACATTCACTAGTAGGAGTCAGAAAAACATCAGGGGGTGGTGCGCATTGTATGGGTGTGTGTTACATTACATTCACTAGTAGGAGTGAGAAAAACATCACGGGGTGTTGCGCATTGTATGGGTGTGTGTTACATTACATTCACTAGTAGGAGTGAGAAAAACATCACGGGGTGGTGCGCATTGTACGGGTGTGTGTTACATTACATTCACTAGTAGGAGTGAGAAAAACATCACGGGGTGGTGCGCATTGTACGGGTGTGTGTTACATTACATTCACTAGTAGGAGTGAGAAAAACATCACGGGGTGGTGCGCATTGTATGGGTGTGTGTTACATTACATTCACTAGTAGGAGTGAGAAAAACATCACGGGGTGGTGCGCATTGTATGGGTGTGTGTTACATTACATTCACTAGTAGGAGTGAGAAAAACATCACGGGGTGGTGCGCATTGTATGGGTGTGGGTTACATTACATTCACTACTAGGAGTGAGAAAAACATCACGGGGTGGTGCGCATTGTATGGGTGTGTGTTACATTACATTCACTAGTAGGAGTGAGAAAAACATCACGGGGTGGTGCGCATTGTATGGGTGTGTGTTACATTACATTCACTAGTAGGAGTGAGAAAAACATCACGGGGTGGTGCGCATTGTACGGGTGTGTGTTACATTACATTCACTAGTAGGAGTGAGAAAAACATCACGGGGTGGTGCGCATTGTACGGGTGTGTGTTACATTACATTCACTAGTAGGAGTGAGAAAAACATCACGGGGTGGTGCGCATTGTACGGGTGTGTGTTACATTACATTCACTAGTAGGAGTGAGAAAAACATCACGGGGTGGTGCGCATTGTACGGGTGTGTGTTACATTACATTCACAAGTAGGAGTGAGAAAAACATCACGGGGTGGTGCGCATTGTATGGGTGTGTGTTACATTACATTCACTAGTAGGAGTGAGAAAAACATCACGGGGTGGTGCGCATTGTATGGGTGTGTGTTACATTACATTCACTAGTAGGAGTGAGAAAAACATCACGGGGTGGTGCGCATTGTATGGGTGTGTGTTACATTACATTCACTAGTAGGAGTGAGAAAAACATCACGGGGTGGTGCGCATTGTATGGGTGTGTGTTACATTACATTCACTAGTAGGAGTGAGAAAAACATCACGGGGTGGTGCGCATTGTATGGGTGTGTGTTACATTACATTCACTAGTAGGAGTGAGAAAAACATCACGGGGTGGTGCGCATTGTATGGTTGTGTGTTACATTACATTCACTAGTAGGAGTGAGAAAAACATCACGGGGTGGTGCGCATTGTATGGGTGTGTGTTACATTACATTCACTAGTAGGAGTCAGAAAAACATCACGGGGTGGTGCGCATTGTATGGGTGTGTGTTACATTACATTCACTAGTAGGAGTCAGAAAAACATCACGGGGTGGTGCGCATTGAATGGGTGTGTGTTACATTACATTCACTAGTAGGAGTGAGAAAAACATCACGGGGTGGTGCGCATTGTATGGGTGTGTGTTACATTAGATTCACTAGTAGGAGTGAGAAAAACATCACGGGGTGGTGCGCATTGTATGGGTGTGTGTTACATTACATTCACTAGTAGGAGTGAGAAAAACATCACGGGGTGGTGCGCATTGTATGGGTGTTTGTTACATTAGATTCACTAGTAGGAGTGAGAAAAACATCACGGGGTGGTGCGCATTGTATGGGTGTGTGTTACATTAGATTCACTAGTAGGAGTGAGAAAAACATCACGGGGTGGTGCGCATTGTATGGGTGTGTGTTACATTAGATTCACTAGTAGGAGTGAGAAAAACATCACGGGGTGGTGCGCATTGTATGGGTGTGTGTTACATTAGATTCACTAGTAGGATTGAGAAAAACATCACGGGGTGGTGCGCATTGTATGGGTGTGTGTTACATTACATTCACTAGTAGGAGTGAGAAAAACATCACGGGGTGGTGCGCATTGTATGGGTGTGTGTTACAGTACATTCACTAGTAGGAGTGAGAAAAACATCACGGGTGGTGCGCATTGTATGGGTGTGTGTTACATTAGATTCACTAGTAGGAGTGAGAAAAACATCACGGGGTGGTGCGCATTGTATGGGTGTGTGTTACATTACATTCACTAGTAGGAGTGAGAAAAACATCACGGGGTGGTGCGCATTGTATGGGTGTGTGTTACATTACATTCACTAGTAGGAGTGAGAAAAGCATCACGGGGTGGTGCGCATTGTATGGGTGTGTGTTACATTACATTCACTAGTAGGAGTGAGAAAAACATCACGGGGTGGTGCGCATTGTATGGGTGTGTGTTACATTACATTCACTAGTAGGAGTGAGAAAACATCACGGGGTGGTGAGCATTGTATGGGTGTGTGTTACATTACATTCACTAGTAGGAGTGAGAAAAACATCACGGGGTGGTGCGCATTGTATGGGTGTGGGTTACATTACATTCACTACTAGGAGTGAGAAAAACATCACGGGGTGGTGCGCATTGTATGGGTGTGTGTTACATTACATTCACTAGTAGGAGTGAGAAAAACATCACGGGGTGGTGCGCATTGTATGGGTGTGTATTACATTACATTCACTAGTAGGAGTGAGAAAAACATCACGGGGTGGTGCGCATTGTACGGGTGTGTGTTACATTACATTCACTAGTAGGAGTGAGAAAAACATCACGGGGTGGTGCGCATTGTACGGGTGTGTGTTACATTACATTCACTAGTAGGAGTGAGAAAAACATCACGGGGTGGTGCGCATTGTACGGGTGTGTGTTACATTACATTCACTAGTAGGAGTGAGAAAAACATCACAGGGTGGTGCGCATTGTACGGGTGTGTGTTACATTACATTCACAAGTAGGAGTGAGAAAAACATCACGGGGTGGTGCGCATTGTATGGGTGTGTGTTACATTACATTCACAAGTAGGAGTGAGAAAAACATCACGGGGTGGTGCGCATTGTATGGGTGTGTGTTACATTACATTCACTAGTAGGAGTGAGAAAAACATCACGGGGTGGTGCGCATTGTATGGGTGTGTGTTACATTACATTCACTAGTAGGAGTGAGAAAACATCACGGGGTGGTGCGCATTGTATGGGTGTGTGTTACATTACATTCACTAGTAGGAGTGAGAAAAACATCACGGGGTGGTGCGCATTGTATGGGTGTGTGTTACATTACATTCACTAGTAGGAGTGAGAAAAACATCACGGGGTGGTGCGCATTGTATGGGTGTGTGTTACATTACATTCACTAGTAGGAGTGAGAAAAACATCACGGGGTGGTGCGCATTGTATGGGTGTGTGTTACATTAGATTCACTAGTAGGAGTGAGAAAAACATCACGGGGTGGTGCGCATTGTATGGGTGTGTGTTACATTACATTCACTAGTAGGAGTGAGAAAAACATCACGGGGTGGTGCGCATTGTATGGGTGTGTGTTACATTACATTCACTAGTAGGAGTGAGAAAAACATCACGGGGTGGTGCGCATTGTATGGGAGTGTGTTACATTACATTCACTAGTAGGAGTGAGAAAAACATCACGGGGTGGTGCGCATTGTATGGTTGTGTGTTACATTACATTCACTAGTAGGAGTGAGAAAAACATCACGGGGTGGTGCGCATTGTATGGGTGTGTGTTACATTACATTCACTAGTAGGAGTGAGAAAAACATCACGGGGTGGTGCGCATTGTATGGGTGTGTGTTACATTACATTCACTAGTAGGAGTGAGAAAAACATCACGGGGTGGTGCGCATTGTATGGGTGTGTGTTACATTACATTCACTAGTAGGAGTGAGAAAAACATCACGGGGTGGTGCGCATTGTATGGTTGTGTGTTACATTACATTCACTAGTAGGAGTGAGAAAAACATCACGGGGTGGTGCGCATTGTATGGTTGTGTGTTACATTACATTCACTAGTAGGAGTGAGAAAAACATCACTGGGTGGTGCGCATTGTATGGGTGTGTGTTACATTACATTCACTAGTAGGAGTCAGAAAAACATCACGGGGTGGTGCGCATTGTATGGGTGTGTGTTACATTACATTCACTAGTAGGAGTGAGAAAAACATCACGGGGTGGTGCGCATTGTATGGGTGTGTGTTACATTAGATTCACTAGTAGGAGTGAGAAAAACATCACGGGGTGGTGCGCATTGTATGGGTGTGTGTTACATTAGATTCACTAGTAGGAGTGAGAAAAACATCACGGGGTGGTGCGCATTGTATGGGTGTGTGTTACATTAGATTCACTAGTAGGAGTGAGAAAAACATCACGGGGTGGTGCGCATTGTATGGGTGTGTGTTACATTAGATTCACTAGTAGGAGTGAGAAAAACATCACGGGGTGGTGCGCATTGTATGGGTGTGTGTTACATTACATTCACTAGTAGGAGTGAGAAAAACATCACTGGGTGGTGCGCATTGTATGGGTGTGTGTTACATTACATTCACTAGTAGGAGTGAGAAAAGCATCACGGGGTGGTGCGCATTGTATGGGTGTGTGTTACATTACATTCACTAGTAGGAGTGAGAAAAGCATCACGGGGTGGTGCGCATTGTATGGGTGTGTGTTACATTACATTCACTAGTAGGAGTGAGAAAAACATCACGGGGTGGTGAGCATTGTATGGGTGTGTGTTACATTACATTCACTAGTAGGAGTGAGAAAACATCACGGGGTGGTGAGCATTGTATGGGTGTGTGTTACATTACATTCACTAGTAGGAGTGAGAAAAACATCACGGGGTGGTGCGCATTGTATGGGTGTGGGTTACATTACATTCACTACTAGGAGTGAGAAAAACATCACGGGGTGGTGCGCATTGTATGGGTGTGTGTTACATTACATTCACTAGTAGGAGTGAGAAAAACATCACGGGGTGGTGCGCATTGTATGGGTGTGTATTACATTACATTCACTAGTAGGAGTGAGAAAAACATCACGGGGTGGTGCGCATTGTACGGGTGTGTGTTACATTACATTCACTAGTAGGAGTGAGAAAAACATCACGGGGTGGTGCGCATTGTACGGGTGTGTGTTACATTACATTCACTAGTAGGAGTGAGAAAAACATCACGGGGTGGTGCGCATTGTACGGGTGTGTGTTACATTACATTCACTAGTAGGAGTGAGAAAAACATCACGGGGTGGTGCGCATTGTACGGGTGTGTGTTACATTACATTCACAAGTAGGAGTGAGAAAAACATCACGGGGTGGTGCGCATTGTATGGGTGTGTGTTACATTACATTCACAAGTAGGAGTGAGAAAAACATCACGGGGTGGTGCGCATTGTATGGGTGTGTGTTACATTACATTCACTAGTAGGAGTGAGAAAAACATCACGGGGTGGTGCGCATTGTATGGGTGTGTGTTACATTACATTCACTAGTAGGAGTGAGAAAAACATCACGGGGTGGTGCGCATTGTATGGGTGTGTGTTACATTACATTCACTAGTAGGAGTGAGAAAAACATCACGGGGTGGTGCGCATTGTATGGGTGTGTGTTACATTACATTCACTAGTAGGAGTGAGAAAAACATCACGGGGTGGTGCGCATTGTATGGGTGTGTGTTACATTACATTCACTAGTAGGAGTGAGAAAAACATCACGGGGTGGTGCGCATTGTATGGGTGTGTGTTACATTACATTCACTAGTAGGAGTGAGAAAAACATCACGGGGTGGTGCGCATTGTATGGGTGTGTGTTACATTACATTCACTAGTAGGAGTGAGAAAAACATCACGGGGTGGTGCGCATTGTATGGGTGTGTGTTACATTACATTCACTAGTAGGAGTGAGAAAAACATCACGGGGTGGTGCGCATTGTATGGGAGTGTGTTACATTACATTCACTAGTAGGAGTGAGAAAAACATCACGGGGTGGTGCGCATTGTATGGGAGTGTGTTACATTACATTCACTAGTAGGAGTGAGAAAAACATCACGGGGTGGTGCGCATTGTATGGTTGTGTGTTACATTACATTCACTAGTAGGAGTGAGAAAAACATCACGGGGTGGTGCGCATTGTATGGGTGTGTGTTACATTACATTCACTAGTAGGAGTGAGAAAAACATCACGGGGTGGTGCGCATTGTATGGGTGTGTGTTACATTACATTCACTAGTAGGAGTGAGAAAAACATCACGGGGTGGTGCGCATTGTATGGGTGTGTGTTACATTACATTCACTAGTAGGAGTGAGAAAAACATCACGGGGTGGTGCGCATTGTATGGTTGTGTGTTACATTACATTCACTAGTAGGAGTGAGAAAAACATCACGGGGTGGTGCGCATTGTATGGTTGTGTGTTACATTACATTCACTAGTAGGAGTGAGAAAAACATCACTGGGTGGTGCGCATTGTATGGGTGTGTGTTACATTACATTCACTAGTAGGAGTCAGAAAAACATCACGGGGTGGTGCGCATTGTATGGGTGTGTGTTACATTACATTCACTAGTAGGAGTGAGAAAAACATCACGGGGTGGTGCGCATTGTATGGGTGTGTGTTACATTAGATTCACTAGTAGGAGTGAGAAAAACATCACGGGGTGGTGCGCATTGTATGGGTGTGTGTTACATTAGATTCACTAGTAGGAGTGAGAAAAACATCACGGGGTGGTGCGCATTGTATGGGTGTGTGTTACATTAGATTCACTAGTAGGAGTGAGAAAAACATCACGGGTGGTGCGCATTGTATGGGTGTGTGTTACATTAGATTCACTAGTAGGATTGAGAAAAACATCACGGGGTGGTGCGCATTGTATGGGTGTGTGTTACAGTACATTCACTAGTAGGAGTGAGAAAAACATCACGGGGTGGTGCGCATTGTATGGGTGTGTGTTACATTACATTCACTAGTAGGAGTGAGAAAAACATCACGGGTGGTGCGCATTGTATGGGTGTGTGTTACATTAGATTCACTAGTAGGAGTGAGAAAAACATCACGGGGTGGTGCGCATTGTATGGGTGTGTGTTACATTACATTCACTAGTAGGAGTGAGAAAAGCATCACGGGGTGGTGCGCATTGTATGGGTGTGTGTTACATTACATTCACTAGTAGGAGTGAGAAAAGCATCACGGGGTGGTGCGCATTGTATGGGTGTGTGTTACATTACATTCACTAGTAGGAGTGAGAAAAACATCACGGGGTGGTGAGCATTGTATGGGTGTGTGTTACATTACATTCACTAGTAGGAGTGAGAAAAACATCACGGGGTGGTGCGCATTGTATGGGTGTGGTTACATTACATTCACTACTAGGAGTGAGAAAAACATCACGGGTGGTGCGCATTGTATGGGTGTGTGTTACATTACATTCACTAGTAGGAGTGAGAAAAACATCACGGGGTGGTGCGCATTGTATGGGTGTGTGTTACATTACATTCACTAGTAGGAGTGAGAAAAACATCACGGGTGGTGCGCATTGTACGGGTGTGTGTTACATTACATTCACTAGTAGGAGTGAGAAAAACATCACGGGGTGGTGCGCATTGTACGGGTGTGTGTTACATTACATTCACTAGTAGGAGTGAGAAAAACATCACGGGGTGGTGCGCATTGTATGGGTGTGTGTTACATTACATTCACTAGTAGGAGTGAGAAAACATCACTGGGTGGTGCGCATTGTATGGGTGTGTGTTACATTACATTCACAAGTAGGAGTGAGAAAAACATCACGGGGTGGTGAGCATTGTATGGGTGTGTGTTACATTACATTCACTAGTAGGAGTGAGAAAAACATCACGGGGTGGTGCGCATTGTATGGGTGTGTGTTACATTACATTCACTAGTAGGAGTGAGAAAAACATCACGGGGTGGTGCGCATTGTATGGGTGTGTGTTACATTACATTCACTAGTAGGAGTGAGAAAAACATCACGGGGTGGTGCGCATTGTATGGGTGTGTGTTACATTACATTCACTAGTAGGAGTGAGAAAAAACATCACGGGGTGGTGCGCATTGTATGGGTGTGTGTTACATTACATTCACTAGTAGGAGTGAGAAAAACATCACGGGGTGGTGCGCATTGTATGGGTTGTGTGTTACATTACATTCACTAGTAGGAGTGAGAAAAACATCACGGGGTGGTGCGCATTGTATGGGTGTGTGTTACATTACATTCACTAGTAGGAGTCAGAAAAACATCACGGGGTGGTGCGCATTGTATGGGTGTGTGTTACATTACATTCACTAGTAGGAGTTAGAAAAACATCACGGGGTGGTGCGCATTGAATTGGTGTGTGTTACATTACATTCACTAGTAGGAGTGAGAAAAACATCATGGGGTGGTGCGCATTGTATGGGTGTGTGTTACATTAGATTCACTAGTAGGAGTGAGAAAAACATCACCGGGTGGTGCGCATTGTATGGGTGTGTGTTACATTACATTCACTAGTAGGAGTGAGAAAAACATCACGGGGTGGTGCGCATTGTATGGGGGTTTATTACATTAGATTCACTAGTAGGAGTGAGAAAAACATCACGGGGTGGTGCGCATTGTATGGGTGTGTGTTACATTAGATTCACTAGTAGGAGTGAGAAAAACATCACGGGGTGGTGCGCATTGTATGGGTGTGTGTTACATTAGATTCACTAGTAGGATTGAGAAAAACATCACGGGGTGGTGCGCATTGTATGGGTGTGTGTTACATTACATTCACTAGTTGGAGTGAGAAAAACATCACGGGGTGGTGCGCATTGTATGGGTGTGTGTTACAGTACATTCACTAGTAGGAGTGAGAAAAACATCACGGGGTGGTGCGCATTGTATGGGTGTGTGTTACATTACATTCACTAGTAGGAGTGAGAAAAACATCACGGGTGGTGCGCATTGTATGGGGGTGTGTTACATTAGATTCACTAGTAGGAGTGAGAAAAACATCACGGGGTGGTGCTCAATGTATGGGTGTGTGTTACATTAGATTCACTAGTAGGAGTGAGAAAAATATCACGGGGTGGTGCGCATTGTATGGGTGTGTGTTACATTACATTCACTAGTAGGAGTGAGAAAAACATCACGGGGTGGTGCGCATTGTATGGGTGTGTGTTACATTACATTCACTAGTAGGAGTGAGAAAAACATCACGGGGTGGTGCGCATTGTATGAGTGTGTGTTACATTACATTCACTAGTAGGAGTGAGAAAAACATCACGGGGTGGTGAGCATTGTATGGGTGTGTGTTACATTACATTCACTAGTAGTAGTGAGAAAAACATCACGGGGTGGTGCGCATTGTATCGGTGTGTGTTACATTACATACACTAGTAGGAGTCAGAAAAACATCACGGGGTGGTGCGCATTGTATGGGTGTGTGTTACATTACATTCACTAGTAGGAGTCAGAAAAACATCACGGGGTGGTGCGCATTGAATGGGTGTGTGTTACATTACATTCACTAGTAGGAGTGAGAAAAACATCACGGGGTGGTGCGCATTGTATGGGTGTGTGTTACATTAGATTCACTAGTAGGAGTGAGAAAAACATCACGGGGTGGTGCGCATTGTATGGGTGTGTGTTACATTACATTCACTAGTAGGAGTGAGAAAAACATCACGGGGTGGTGCACATTGTATGGGTGTTTGTTACATTAGATTCACTAGTAGGAGTGAGGAAAACATCACGGGGTGGTGCGCATTGTATGGGTGTGTGTTACATTAGATTCACTAGTACGAGTGAGAAAAACATCACGGGGTGGTGCGCATTGTATGGGTGTGTGTTACATTACATTCACTAGTAGGAGTGAGAAAAACATCACGGGGTGGTGCGCATTGTATGGGTGTGTGTTACATTACATTCACTAGTAGGAGTGAGAAAAACATCACGGGGTGGTGCGCATTGTATGGGTGTGTGTTACATTACATTCACTAGTAGGAGTGAGAAAAACATCACGGGGTGGTGCGCATTGTATGGGTGTGTGTTACATTACATTCACTAGCAGGAGTGAGAAAAACATCACGGGTGGTGCGCATTGTATGGGTGTTTGTTACATTAGACTCAGTAGTAGGAGTGAGAAAAACATCACGGGGTGGTGTGCATTGTATGGGTGTGTGTTACATTACATTCACTAGTAGGAAGGAGAAAAACATCACGGGGTGGTGCGCATTGTATGGGTGTGTGTTACATTACATTCACTAGTAGGAGTGAGAAAAACATCACGGGGTGGTGCGCATTGTATGGGTGTGTGTTACATTACATTCACTAGTAGGAGTGAGAAAAACATCACGGGGTGGTGCGCATTGTATGGGTGTGTGTTACATTACATTCACTAGTAGGAGTGAGAAAAACATCACGGGGTGGTGCGCATTGTATGGGTGTGTGTTACATTACATTCATTAGTAGGAGTGAGAAAAACATCACGGGGTGGTGCGCATTGTATGGGTGTGTGTTACATTACATTCACTAGTAGGAGTAAGAAAAACATCACTGGGTGGTGCGCATTGTATGGGTGTGGGTTACATTATATTCACTACTAGGAGTGAGAAAAACATCACGGGGTGGTGCGCATTGTATGGGTGTGTGTTACATTACATTCACTAGTAGGAGTGAGAAAAACATCACGGGGTGGTGCGCATTGTATGGGTGTTTGTTACATTAGATTCACTAGAAGGAGTGAGAAAAACATCACGTGGTGGTGCGCATTGTACGGGTGTGTGTTACATTACATTCACTAGTAGGAGTGAGAAAAACATCACGGGGTGGTGCGCATTGTACGGGTGTGTGTTACATTACATTCACTAGTAGGAGTGAGAAAAACATCACGGGGTGGTGCGCATTGTATGGGTGTGTGTTACATTACATTCACTAGTAGGAGTGATGAAAACATCCCGGGGTGGTGCGCATTGTATGGGTGTGTGTTACATTACATTCACAAGTAGGAGTGAGAAAAACATCACGGGGTGGTGCGCATTGTATGGGTGTGTGTTACATTACATTCACTAGTAGGAGCGAGAAAAACATCACGAGGTGCTGCGCATTGTATGGGTGTGTGTTACATTACATTCACTAGTAGGAGTGAGAAAAACATCACGGGGTGGTGCGCATTGTATGCGTGTGTGTTACATTACATTCACTAGTAAGAGTGAGAAAAACATCACGGGGTGGTGCGCATTGTATGGGTGTGTGTTACATTACATTCACTAGTAGCAGTGAGAAAAACATCAAGGGATGGTGCGCATGGTACGGGTGTGTGTTACATTACATTCACTAGTAGGAGTGAGAAAAACATCACGGGGTGGTGCGCATTGTACGGGTGTTTGTTACATTAGATTCACTAGTAGGAGTGAGAAAATCATCACGGGGTGGTGCGCATTGTATGGGTGTGTGTTACATTACATTCACTAGTAGGAGTGAGAAAAACATCACGGGGTGGTGCGCCTTGTATGGGTGTGTGTTACATTAGATTCACTAGTAGGAGCGAGAAAAACATCACGGGGCGTCGCGCATTGTATGGGTGTGTGTTACATTACATTCACTAGTAGGAGCGAGAAAAACATCACGGGGCGGTGCGCATTGTATGGGTGTGTGTTACATTACATTCACTAGTAGGAGCGAGAAAAACATCACGGGGCTGTGCGCATTGTATGGGTGTGTGTTACATTACATTCACTAGTAGGAGCGAGAAAAACATCACGGGGTGGTGCGCATTGTATGGGTGTGTGTTACATTACATTCACTAGTAGGAGTGAGAAAAACATCACGGGGTGGTTCGCATTGTAAGGGTGTGTGTTACATTACATTCACTAGTAGGAGTGAGAAAAACATCACGGGGTGGTGCGCATTGTATGGGTGTGTGTTACATTACATTCACTAGTAGGAGTGAGAAAAATATCACGGGGTGGTGCGCATTGTGTGGGTGTGTGTTACATTACATTCACTAGTAGGAGTGAGAAAAACATCACGGGGTGGTGCGCATTGTATGGGTGTGTGTTACATTACATTCACTAGTAGGAGTGAGAAAAACATCACGGGGCGGTGCGCATTGTATGGGTGTGTGTTACATTACATTCACTAGTAGGAGTCAGAAAAACATCAGGGGGTGGTGCGCATTGTATGGGTGTGTGTTACATTACATTCACTAGTAGGAGTGAGAAAAACATCATGGGGTGTTGCGCATTGTATGGGTGTGTGTTACATTACATTCACTAGTAGGAGTGAGAAAAACATCACGGGGTGGTGCGCATTGTACGGGTGTGTGTTACATTACATTCACTAGTAGGAGTGAGAAAAACATCACGGGGTGGTGCGCATTGTACGGGTGTGTGTTACATTACATTCACTAGTAGGAGTGAGAAAAACATCACGGGGTGGTGCGCATTGTATGGGTGTGTGTTACATTACATTCACTAGTAGGAGTGAGAAAAACATCACGGGGTGGTGCGCATTGTATGGGTGTGTGTTACATTACATTCACTAGTAGGAGTGAGAAAAACATCACGGGGTGGTGCGCATTGTATGGGTGTGTGTTACATTACATTCACTAGTAGGAGTGAGAAAAACATCACGGGGTGGTGCGCATTGCATGGGTGTGTGTTACATTACATTCACTAGTAGGAGTGAGAAAAACATCACGGGGTGGTGCGCATTGTATGGGTGTGTGTTACATTACATTCACTAGTAGGAGTGAGAAAAACATCACGGGGTGGTGCGCATTGTATGGTTGTGTGTTACATTACATTCACTAGTAGGAGTGAGAAAAACATCACGGGGTGGTGCGCATTGTATGGGTGTGTGTTACATTACATTCACTAGTAGGAGTCAGAAAAACATCACGGGGTGGTGCGCATTGTATGGGTGTGTGTTACATTACATTCACTAGTAGTAGTTAGAAAAACATCACGGGGTGGTGCGCATTGAATGGGTGTGTGTTACATTACATTCACTAGTAGGAGTGAGAAAAACATCATGGGGTGGTGCGCATTGTATGGGTGTGTGTTACATTAGATTCACTAGTAGGAGTGAGAAAAACATCACGGGGTGGTGCGCATTGTATGGGTGTGTGTTACATTACATTCACTAGTAGGAGTGAGAAAAACATCACGGGGTGGTGCGCATTGTATGGGTGTTTATTACATTAGATTCACTAGTAGGAGTGAGAAAAACATCACGGGGTGGTTCGCATTGTATGGGTGTGTGTTACATTAGATTCACTAGTAGGAGTGAGAAAAACATCACGGGGTGGTGCGAATTGTATGGGTGTGTGTTACATTAGATTCACTAGTAGGATTGAGAAAAACATCACGGGGTGGTGCGCATTGTATGGGTGTGTGTTACATTACATTCACTAGTAGGAGTGAGAAAAACATCACGGGGTGGTGCGCATTGTATGGGTGTGTGTTACAGTACATTCACTAGTAGGAGTGAGAAAAACATCACGGGGTGGTGCGCATTGTATGGGTGTGTGTTACATTACATTCACTAGTAGGAGTGAGAAAAACATCACGGGTGGTGCGCATTGTATGGGTGTGTGTTACATTAGATTCACTAGTAGGAGTGAGAAAAACATCACGGGGTGGTGCGCATTGTATGGGTGTGTGTTACATTACATTCACTAGTAGGAGTGAGAAAAACATCAC
The DNA here is from genome assembly GCF_034190915.1 of Cavia porcellus. Lineage (NCBI taxonomy): Eukaryota > Metazoa > Chordata > Mammalia > Rodentia > Caviidae > Cavia > Cavia porcellus. Next base: position 14,148 of record NW_026947762.1, on the reverse strand, counting down.
GGGGTGGTGCGCATTGTATGGGTGTGTGTTACATTACATTCACTAGTAGGAGTGAGAAAAACATCACGGGGTGGTGCGCATTGTATGGGTGTGTGTTACATTACATTAACTAGTAGGAGTGAGAAAAACATCACGGGGTGGTGCGCATTGTATGGGTGTGTGTTACATTACATTCACTAGTAGGAGTGAGAAAAACATCACGGTGTGGTGAGCATTGTATGGGTGTGTGTTACATTACATTCACTAGTAGGAGTGAGAAAAACATCACGGGGTGGTGCGCATTGTATGGGTGTGGGTTACATTACATTCACTACTAGGAGTGAGAAAAACATCACGGGTGGTGCGCATTGTATGGGTGTGTGTTACATTAGATTCACTAGTAGGAGTGAGAAAAACATCACGGGGTGGTGCGCATTGTATGGGTGTGTGTTACATTACATTCACTAGTAGGAGTGAGAAAAACATCACGGGGTGGTGCGCATTGTACGGGTGTGTGTTACATTACATTCACTAGTAGGAGTGAGAAAAACATCACGGGGTGGTGCGCATTGTACGGGTGTGTGTTACATTACATTCACTAGTAGGAGTGAGAAAAACATCACGGGGTGGTGCGCATTGTATGGGTGTGTGTTACACTACATTCACTAGTAGGAGTGAGAAAAACATCACGGGGTGGTGCGCATTGTATGGGTGTGTGTTACATTACATTCACAAGTAGGAGTGAGAAAAACATCACGGGGTGGTGCGCATTGTATGGGTGTGTGTTACATTACATTCACTAGTAGGAGTGAGAAAAACATCACGGGGTGGTGCGCATTGTATGGGTGTGTGTTACATTAGATTCACTAGAAGGAGTGAGAAAAACATCACGTGGTGGTGCGCATTGTACGGGTGTGTGTTACATTACATTCACTAGTAGGAGTGAGAAAAACATCACGGGGTGGTGCGCATTGTACGGGTGTGTGTTACATTACATTCACTAGTAGGAGTGAGAAAAACATCACGGGGTGGTGAGCATTGTACGGGTGTGTGTTACATTACATTCACTAGTAGGAGTGAGAAAAACATCCCGGGGTGGTGCGCATTGTATGGGTGTGTGTTACATTACATTCACAAGTAGGAGTGAGAAAAACATCACGGGGTGGTGCGCATTGTATGGGTGTGTGTTACATTACATTCACTAGTAGGAGCGAGAAAAACATCACGGGGTGCTGCGCATTGTATGGGTGTGTGTTACATTACATTCACTAGTAGGAGTGAGAAAAACATCACGGGGTGGTGCGCATTGTATGCGTGTGTGTTACATTACATTCACTAGTAAGAGTGAGAAAAACATCACGGTGTGGTGCGCATTGTATGGGTGTGTGTTACATTACATTCACTAGTAGCAGTGAGAAAAACATCAAGGGATGGTGCGCATGGTACGGGTGTGTGTTACATTACATTCACTAGTAGGAGTGAGAAAAACATCATGGGGAGGTGCGCATTGTACGGGTGTTTGTTACATTAGATTCACTAGTAGGAGTGAGAAAATCATCACGGGGTGGTGCGCATTGTATGGGTGTGTGTTACATTACATTCACTAGTAGTAGTTAGAAAAACATCACGGGGTGGTGCGCATTGAATGGGTGTGTGTTACATTACATTCACTAGTAGGAGTGAGAAAAACATCATGGGGTGGTGCGCATTGTATGGGTGTGTGTTACATTAGATTCACTAGTAGGAGTGAGAAAAACATCACGGGGTGGTGCGCATTGTATGGGTGTGTGTTACATTACATTCACTAGTAGGAGTGAGAAAAACATCACGGGGTGGTGCGCATTGTATGGGTGTTTATTACATTAGATTCACTAGTAGGAGTGAGAAAAACATCACGGGGTGGTTCGCATTGTATGGGTGTGTGTTACATTAGATTCACTAGTAGGAGTGAGAAAAACATCACGGGGTGGTGCGAATTGTATGGGTGTGTGTTACATTAGATTCACTAGTAGGATTGAGAAAAACATCACGGGGTGGTGCGCATTGTATGGGTGTGTGTTACATTACATTCACTAGTAGGAGTGAGAAAAACATCACGGGGTGGTGCGCATTGTATGGGTGTGTGTTACAGTACATTCACTAGTAGGAGTGAGAAAAACATCACGGGGTGGTGCGCATTGTATGGGTGTGTGTTACAGTACATTCACTAGTAGGAGTGAGAAAAACATCACGGGGTGGTGCGCATTGTATGGGTGTGTGTTACATTACATTCACTAGTAGGAGTGAGAAAAACATCACGGGTGGTGCGCATTGTATGGGTGTGTGTTACATTAGATTCACTAGTAGGAGTGAGAAAAACATCACGGGGTGGTGCGCATTGTATGGGTGTGTGTTACATTACATTCACTAGTAGGAGTGAGAAAAACATCACGGGGTGGTGCGCATTGTATGGGTGTGTGTTACATTACATTCACTAGTAGGAGTGAGAAAAACATCACGGGGTGGTGCGCATTGTATGGGTGTGTGTTACATTACATTAACTAGTAGGAGTGAGAAAAACATCACGGGGTGGTGCGCATTGTATGGGTGTGTGTTACATTACATTCACTAGTAGGAGTGAGAAAAACATCACGGTGTGGTGAGCATTGTATGGGTGTGTGTTACATTACATTCACTAGTAGGAGTGAGAAAAACATCACGGGGTGGTGCGCATTGTATGGGTGTGGGTTACATTACATTCACTACTAGGAGTGAGAAAAACATCACGGGTGGTGCGCATTGTATGGGTGTGTGTTACATTAGATTCACTAGTAGGAGTGAGAAAAACATCACGGGGTGGTGCGCATTGTATGGGTGTGTGTTACATTACATTCACTAGTAGGAGTGAGAAAAACATCACGGGGTGGTGCGCATTGTACGGGTGTGTGTTACATTACATTCACTAGTAGGAGTGAGAAAAACATCACGGGGTGGTGCGCATTGTACGGGTGTGTGTTACATTACATTCACTAGTAGGAGTGAGAAAAACATCACGGGGTGGTGCGCATTGTATGGGTGTGTGTTACACTACATTCACTAGTAGGAGTGAGAAAAACATCACGGGGTGGTGCGCATTGTATGGGTGTGTGTTACATTACATTCACAAGTAGGAGTGAGAAAAACATCACGGGGTGGTGCGCATTGTATGGGTGTGTGTTACATTACATTCACTAGTAGGAGTGAGAAAAACATCACGGGGTGGTGCGCATTGTATGGGTGTGTGTTACATTAGATTCACTAGAAGGAGTGAGAAAAACATCACGTGGTGGTGCGCATTGTACGGGTGTGTGTTACATTACATTCACTAGTAGGAGTGAGAAAAACATCACGGGGTGGTGCGCATTGTACGGGTGTGTGTTACATTACATTCACTAGTAGGAGTGAGAAAAACATCACGGGGTGGTGAGCATTGTACGGGTGTGTGTTACATTACATTCACTAGTAGGAGTGAGAAAAACATCCCGGGGTGGTGCGCATTGTATGGGTGTGTGTTACATTACATTCACAAGTAGGAGTGAGAAAAACATCACGGGGTGGTGCGCATTGTATGGGTGTGTGTTACATTACATTCACTAGTAGGAGCGAGAAAAACATCACGGGGTGCTGCGCATTGTATGGGTGTGTGTTACATTACATTCACTAGTAGGAGTGAGAAAAACATCACGGGGTGGTGCGCATTGTATGCGTGTGTGTTACATTACATTCACTAGTAAGAGTGAGAAAAACATCACGGTGTGGTGCGCATTGTATGGGTGTGTGTTACATTACATTCACTAGTAGCAGTGAGAAAAACATCAAGGGATGGTGCGCATGGTACGGGTGTGTGTTACATTACATTCACTAGTAGGAGTGAGAAAAACATCATGGGGAGGTGCGCATTGTACGGGTGTTTGTTACATTAGATTCACTAGTAGGAGTGAGAAAATCATCACGGGGTGGTGCGCATTGTATGGGTGTGTGTTACATTACATTCACTAGTAGGAGTGAGAAAAACATCACGGGGTGGTGCGCCTTGTATGGGTGTGTGTTAAATTAGATTCACTAGTAGGAGCGAGAAAAACATCACGGGGCGTCGCGCATTGTATGGGTGTGTGTTACATTACATTCACTAGTAGGAGCGAGAAAAACATCACGGGGCGGTGCGCATTGTATGGGTGTGTGTTACATTACATTCACTAGTAGGAGCGAGAAAAACATCACGGGGCTGTGCGCATTGTATGGGTGTGTGTTACATTACATTCACTAGTAGGAGCGAGAAAAACATCACGGGGTGGTGCGCATTGTATGGGTGTGTGTTACATTACATTCACTAGTAGGAGTGAGAAAAACATCACGGGGTGGTTCGCATTGTAAGGGTGTGTGTTACATTACATTCACTAGTAGGAGTGAGAAAAACATCACGGGGTGGTGCGCATTGTATGGGTGTGTGTTACATTACATTCACTAGTAGGAGTGAGAAAAATATCACGGGGTGGTGCGCATTGTGTGGGTGTGTGTTACATTACATTCACTACTAGGAGTGAGAAAAACATCACGGGGTGGTGCGCATTGTATGGGTGTGTGTTACATTACATTCACTAGTAGGAGTGAGAAAAACATCACGGGGCGGTGCGCATTGTATGGGTGTGTGTTACATTACATTCACTAGTAGGAGTCAGAAAAACATCAGGGGGTGGTGCGCATTGTATGGGTGTGTGTTACATTACATTCACTAGTAGGAGTGAGAAAAACATCACGGGGTGTTGCGCATTGTATGGGTGTGTGTTACATTACATTCACTAGTAGGAGTGAGAAAAACATCACGGGGTGGTGCGCATTGTACGGGTGTGTGTTACATTACATTCACTAGTAGGAGTGAGAAAAACATCACGGGGTGGTGCGTATTGTATGGGTGTGTGTTACATTACATTCACTAGTACGAGTGAGAAAAACATCACGGGATGGTGCGCATTGTATGGTTGTGTGTTACATTACATTCACTAGTAGGAGTCAGAAAAACATCACGGGGTGGTGCGCATTGTATGGGTGTGTGTTACATTACATTCACTAGTAGGAGTCAGAAAAACATCACGGGGTGGTGCGCATTGTATGGGTGTGTGTTACATTACATTCACTAGTAGTAGTTAGAAAAACATCACGGGGTGGTGCGCATTGAATGGGTGTGTGTTACATTACATTCACTAGTAGGAGTGAGAAAAACATCATGGGGTGGTGCGCATTGTATGGGTGTGTGTTACATTAGATTCACTAGTAGGAGTGAGAAAAACATCACGGGGTGGTGCGCATTGTATGGGTGTGTGTTACATTACATTCACTAGTAGGAGTGAGAAAAACATCACGGGGTGGTGCGCATTGTATGGGTGTTTATTACATTAGATTCACTAGTAGGAGTGAGAAAAACATCACGGGGTGGTGCGCATTGTATGGGTGTGTGTTACATTAGATTCACTAGTAGGAGTGAGAAAAACATCACGGGGTGGTGCGCATTGTATGGGTGTGTGTTACATTAGATTCACTAGTAGGATTGAGAAAAACATCACGGGGTGGTGCGCATTGTATGGGTGTGTGTTACATTACATTCACTAGTAGGAGTGAGAAAAACATCACGGGGTGGTGCGCATTGTATGGGTGTGTGTTACAGTACATTCACTAGTAGGAGTGAGAAAAACATCACGGGGTGGTGCGCATTGTATGGGTGTGTGTTACATTACATTCACTAGTAGGAGTGAGAAAAACATCACGTGTGGTGCGCATTGTATGGGTGTGTGTTACATTACATTCACTAGTAGGAGTGAGAAAAACATCACGGGGTGGTGCGCATTGTATGGGTGTGTGTTACATTACATTCACTAGTAGGAGTGAGAAAAACATCACGGGGTGGTGCGCATTGTATGGGTGTGTGTTACATTACATTCACTAGTAGGAGTGAGAAAAACATCACGGGGTGGTGCGCATTGTATGGGTGTGTGTTACATTACATTCACTAGTAGGAGTGAGAAAAACATCACGGGGTGGTGCGCATTGTATGGGTGTGTGTTACATTACATTCACTAGTAGGAGTGAGAAAAACATCACGGGGTGGTGAGCATTGTATGGGTGTGTGTTACATTACATTCACTAGTAGGAGTGAGAAAAACATCACGGGGTGGTGCGCATTGTATGGGTGTGGGTTACATTACATTCACTACTAGGAGTGAGAAAAACATCACGGGGTGGTGCGCATTGTATGGGTGTGTGTTACATTACATTCACTAGTAGGAGTGAGAAAAACATCACGGGGTGGTGCGCATTGTATGGGTGTGTGTTACATTACATTCACTAGTAGGAGTGAGAAAAACATCACAGGGTGGTGCGCATTGTACGGGTGTGTGTTACATTACATTGACTAGTAGGAGTGAGAAAAACATCACGGGGTGGTGCGCATTGTATGGGTGTGTGTTACATTACATTCACTAGTAGGAGTGAGAAAAACATCACGGGGTGGTGCGCATTGTATGGGTGTGTGTTACATTACATTCACAAGTAGGAGTGAGAAAAACATCACGGGGTGGTGCGCATTGTATGGGTGTGTGTTACATTACATTCACTAGTAGGAGTGAGAAAAACATCACGGGGTGGTGCGCATTGTATGGGTGTGTGTTACATTACATTCACTAGTAGGAGTGAGAAAAACATCACGGGGTGGTGCGCATTGTATGGGTGTGTGTTACATTACATTCACTAGTAGGAGTGAGAAAAACATCACGGGGTGGTGCGCATTGTATGGGTGTGTGTTACATTACATTCACTAGTAGGAGTGAGAAAAACATCACGGGGTGGTGCGCATTGTATGGGTGTGTGTTACATTACATTCACTAGTAGGAGTGAGAAAAACATCACGGGGTGGTGCGCATTGTATGGTTGTGTGTTACATTACATTCACTAGTAGGAGTGAGAAAAACATCACGGGGTGGTGCGCATTGTATGGGTGTGTGTTACATTACATTCACTAGTAGGAGTCAGAAAAACATCACGGGGTGGTGCGCATTGTATGGGTGTGTGTTACATTACATTCACTAGTAGGAGTGAGAAAAACATCACGGGGTGGTGCGCATTGTATGGGTGTGTGTTACATTACATTCACTAGTAGGAGTGAGAAAAACATCAAGGGGTGGTGCGCATTGTATGGGTGTGTGTTACATTACATTCACTAGTAGGAGTGAGAAAAACATCACGGGGTGGTGCGCATTGTATGGGTGTGTGTTACATTACATTCACTAGTAGGAGTGAGAAAAACATCAAGGGGTGGTGCGCATTGTATGGGTGTGTGTTACATTACATTCACTAGTAGGAGTGAGAAAAACATCACGGGGTGGTGCGCATTGTATGGGTGTGTGTTACATTACATTCACTAGTAGGAGTGAGAAAAACATCACGGGGTGGTGAGCATTGTATGGGTGTGTGTTACATTACATTCACTAGTAGGAGTGAGAAAAACATCACGGGGTGGTGCGCATTGTATGGGTGTGGGTTACATTACATTCACTACTAGGAGTGAGAAAAACATCACGGGGTGGTGCGCATTGTATGGGTGTGTGTTACATTACATTCACTAGTAGGAGTGAGAAAAACATCACGGGGTGGTGCGCATTGTATGGGTGTGTATTACATTACATTCACTAGTAGGAGTGAGAAAAACATCACGGGGTGGTGCGCATTGTACGGGTGTGTGTTACATTACATTCACTAGTAGGAGTGAGAAAAACATCACGGGGTGGTGCGCATTGTACGGGTGTGTGTTACATTACATTCACTAGTAGGAGTGAGAAAAACATCACGGGGTGGTGCGCATTGTACGGGTGTGTGTTACATTACATTCACTAGTAGGAGTGAGAAAAACATCACGGGGTGGTGCGCATTGTATGGGTGTGTGTTACATTACATTCACAAGTAGGAGTGAGAAAAACATCACGGGGTGGTGCGCATTGTATGGGTGTGTGTTACATTACATTCACTAGTAGGAGCGAGAAAAACATCACGGGGTGGTGCGCATTGTATGGGTGTGTGTTACATTACATTCACTAGTAGGAGTGAGAAAAACATCACGGGGTTGTGCGCATTGTACGGGTGTTTGTTACATTAGATTCACTAGTAGGAGTGAGAAAATCATCACGGGGTGGTGCGCATTGTATGGGTGTGTGTTACATTACATTCACTAGTAGGAGTGAGAAAAACATCACGGGGTGGTGCGACTTGTATGGGTGTGTGTTACATTAGATTCACTAGTAGGAGCGAGAAAAACATCACGGGGCGTCGCGCATTGTATGGGTGTGTGTTACATTACATTCACTAGTAGGAGCGAGAAAAACATCACGGGGCGGTGCGCATTGTATGGGTGTGTGTTACATTACATTCACTAGTAGAAGCGAGAAAAACATCACGGGGCGGTGCGCATTGTATGGGTGTGTGTTACATTACATTCACTAGTAGGAGCGAGAAAAACATCACGGGGTGGTGCGCATTGTATGGGTGTGTGTTACATTACATTCACTAGTAGGAGTGAGAAAAACATCACGGGGTGGTTCGCATTGTATGGGTGTGTGTTACATTACATTCACTAGTAGGAGTGAGAAAAACATCACGGGGTGGTGCGCATTGTATGGGTGTGTGTTACATTACATTCACTAGTAGGAGTCAGAAAAACATCACGTGGTGGTGAGCATTGTATGGGTGTGTGTTACATTACATTCACTAGTAGGAGTGAGAAAAACATCACGGGGTGGTGCGCATTGTATGGGTGTGTGTTACATTACATTCACTAGTAGGAGTGAAAAAAACATCATGGGGTGTTGCGCATTGTACGGGTGTGTGTTACATTACATTCACTAGTAGGAGTGAGAAAAACATTAAGGGGTGGTGCGCATTGTACGGGTGTGTGTTACATTACATTCACTAGTAGGAGTGAGAAAAACATCACGGGGTGGTGCGCATTGTATGGGTGTGTGTTACATTACATTCACTAGTAGGAGTGAGAAAAACATCACGGGGTGGTGCGCATTGTATGGGTGTGTGTTACATTACATTCACTAGTAGGAGTGAGAAAAACATCACGGGGTGGTGCGCATTGTAAGGGTGTGTGTTACATTACATTCACTAATAGGAGTCAGAAAAACATCACGGGTTGGTGCGCATTGTATGGGTGTGTGTTACATTACATTCACTAGTAGGAGTGAGAAAAACATCACGGGGTGGTGCGCATTGTATGGGTGTGTGTTACATTACATTCACTAGTAGGAGTGAGAAAAACATCACGGGGTGGTGCGCATTGTATGGGTGTGTGTTACATTACATTCACTAGTAGGAGTGAGAAAAACATCACGGGGTGGTGCGCATTGTATGGGTGTGTGTTACATTACATTCACTAGTAGGAGTGAGAAAAACATCACGGGGTGGTGCGCATTGTATGGGTGTGTGTTACATTACATTCACTAGTAGGAATCAGAAAAACATCACGGGTTGGTGCGCATTGTATGGGTGTGTGTTACATTACATTCACTAGTAGGAGTGAGAAAAACATCACGGGGTGGTGCGCATTGTATGGGTGTGTGTTACATTACATTCACTAGTAGGAGTGAGAAAAACATCACGGGGTGGTGCGCATTGTATGGGTGTGTGTTACATTACATTCACTAGTAGGAGTGAGAAAAACATCACGGGGTGGTGCGCATTGTATGGGTGTGTGTTACATTACATTCACTAGTAGGAGTGAGAAAAACATCACGGGGTGGTGCGCATTGTATGGGTGTGTGTTACATTACATTCACTAGTAGGAGTGAGAAAAACATCACGGGGTGGTGCGCATTGTATGGGTGTGTGTTACATTACATTCACTAGTAGGAGTGAGAAAAACATCACGGGGTGGTGCGCATTGTATGGGTGTGTGTTACATTACATTCACTAGTAGGAGTGAGAAAAACATCACGGGGTGGTGCGCATTGTACGGGTGTGTGTTACATTACATTCACTAGTAGGAGTCAGAAAAACATCACGGGGTGGTGCGCATTGTATGGGTGTGTGTTACATTACATTCACTAGTAGGAGTCAGAAAAACATCACGTGGTGGTGAGCATTGTATGGGTGTGTGTTACATTACATTCACTAGTAGGAGTGAGAAAAACATCACGGGGTGGTGCGCATTGTATGGGTGTGTGTTACATTACATTCACTAGTAGGAGTGAAAAAAACATCACGGGGTGGTGCGCATTGTACGGGTGTGTGTTACATTACATTCACTAGTAGGAGTGAGAAAAACATTATGGGGTGGTGCGCATTGTACGGGTGTGTGTTACATTACATTCACTAGTAGGAGTGAGAAAAACATCACGGGGTGGTGCGCATTGTATGGGTGTGTGTTACATTACATTCACTAGTAGGAGTGAGAAAAATATCACGGGGTGGTGCGCATTGTATGGGTGTGTGTTACATTACATTCACTAGTAGGAGTGAGAAAAACATCACGGGGTGGTGCGCATTGTATGGGTGTGTGTTACATTACATTCACTAGTAGGAGTCAGAAAAACATCACGGGTTGGTGCGCATTGTATGGGTGTGTGTTACATTACATTCACTAGTAGGAGTGAGAAAAACATCACGGGGTGGTGCGCATTGTATGGGTGTGTGTTACATTACATTCACTAGTAGGAGTGAGAAAAACATCACGGGGTGGTGCGCATTGTATGGGTGTGTGTTACATTACATTCACTAGTAGGAGTGAGAAAAACATCACGGGGTGGTGCGCATTGTATGGGTGTGTGTTACATTACATTCACTAGTAGGAGTGAGAAAAACATCACGGGGTGGTGCGCATTGTATGGGTGTGTGTTACACATTCACTAGTAGGAGTGACAAAAACATCACGGGGTGGTGCGCATTGTATGGGTGTGTGTTACATTACATTCACTAGTAGGAGTGAGAAAAACATCACGGGGTGGTGCGCATTGTATGGGTGTGTGTTACATTACATTCACTAGTAGGAGCGAGAAAAACATCACGGGGCGGTGCGCATTGTATGGTTGTGTGTTACATTACATTCACTAGTAGGAGCGAGAAAAACATCACGGGGCGGTTCGCATTGTATGGGTGTGTGTTACATTACATTCACTAGTAGGAGTGAGAAAAACATCACGGGGTGGTGCGCATTGTATGGGTGTGTGTTACATTACATTCACTAGTAGGAGTGAGAAAAACATCACGGGGTGGTGCGCATTGTATGGGTGTGTGTTACATTACATTCACTAGTAGGAGTGAGAAAAACATCACGGGGTGGTGCGCATTGTATGGGTGTGTGTTATATTAGATTCACTAGTAGGAGTGAGAAAAACATCACGGGGTGGTGTGCATTGTATGGGTGTGTGTTACATTACATTCACTAGTAGGAGTGAGAAAAACATCACGGGGTGGTGCGCATTGTATGGGTGTGTGTTACATTAAATTCACTAGTAGGAGTGAGAAAAACATCACGTGGTGGTGCGCATTGTATGGGTGTGTGTTACATTACATTCACTAGTAGGAGTGAGAAAAACATCACGGGGTGGTGCGCATTGTAAGGGTGTGTGTTACATTACATTCACTAATAGGAGTCAGAAAAACATCACGGGTTGGTGCGCATTGTATGGGTGTGTGTTACATTACATTCACTAGTAGGAGTGAGAAAAACATCACGGGGTGGTGCGCATTGTATGGGTGTGTGTTACATTACATTCACTAGTAGGAGTGAGAAAAACATCACGGGGTGGTGCGCATTGTATGGGTGTGTGTTACATTAGATTCACTAGTAGGAGTGAGAAAAACATCACGGGGTGGTGTGCATTGTATGGGTGTGTGTTACATTACATTCACTAGTAGGAGTGAGAAAAACATCACGGGGTGGTGCGCATTGTATGGGTGTGTGTTACATTACTTTCACTAGTAGGAGTGAGATAAACATCACGGGGTGGTGCGCATTGTATGGGTGTGTGTTACATTAAATTCACTAGTAGGAGTGAGAAAAACATCACGTGGTGGTGCGCATTGTATGGGTGTGTGTTACATTACATTCATTAGTAGGAGTGAGAAAAATATCACGGGGTGGTGCGCATTGTATGGGTGTGTGTTACATTACATTCACTAGTAGGAGTCAGAAAAACATCACGTGGTGGTGAGCATTGTATGGGTGTGTGTTACATTACATTCACTAGTAGGAGTGAGAAAAACATCACGGGGTGGTGCGCATTGTATGGGTGTGTGTTACATTACATTCACTAGTAGGAGTGAAAAAAACATCACGGGGTGTTGCGCATTGTACGGGTGTGTGTTACATTACATTCACTAGTAGGAGTGAGAAAAACATTAAGGGGTGGTGCGCATTGTACGGGTGTGTGTTACATTACATTCACTAGTAGGAGTGAGAAAAACATCACGGGGTGGTGCGCATTGTATGGGTGTGTGTTACATTACATTCACTAGTAGGAGTGAGAAAAACATCACGGGGTGGTGCGCATTGTATGGGTGTGTGTTACATTACATTCACTAGTAGGAGTGAGAAAAACATCACGGGGTGGTGCGCATTGTAAGGGTGTGTGTTACATTACATTCACTAATAGGAGTCAGAAAAACATCACGGGTTGGTGCGCATTGTATGGGTGTGTGTTACATTACATTCACTAGTAGGAGTGAGAAAAACATCACGGGGTGGTGCGCATTGTATGGGTGTGTGTTACATTACATTCACTAGTAGGAGTGAGAAAAACATCACGGGGTGGTGCGCATTGTATGGGTGTGTGTTACATTACATTCACTAGTAGGAGTGAGAAAAACATCACGGGGTGGTGCGCATTGTATGGGTGTGTGTTACATTACATTCACTAGTAGGAGTGAGAAAAACATCACGGGGTGGTGCGCATTGTATGGGTGTGTGTTACATTACATTCACTAGTAGGAATCAGAAAAACATCACGGGTTGGTGCGCATTGTATGGGTGTGTGTTACATTACATTCACTAGTAGGAGTGAGAAAAACATCACGGGGTGGTGCGCATTGTATGGGTGTGTGTTACATTACATTCACTAGTAGGAGTGAGAAAAACATCACGGGGTGGTGCGGATTGTATGGGTGTGTGTTACATTACATTCACTAGTAGGAGTGAGAAAAACATCACGGGGTGGTGCGCATTGTATGGGTGTGTGTTACATTACATTCACTAGTAGGAGTGAGAAAAACATCACGGGGTGGTGCGCATTGTATGGGTGTGTGTTACATTACATTCACTAGTAGGAGTGAGAAAAACATCACGGGGTGGTGCGCATTGTATGGGTGTGTGTTACATTACATTCACTAGTAGGAGTGAGAAAAACATCACGGGGTGGTGCGCATTGTATGGGTGTGTGTTACATTACATTCACTAGTAGGAGTGAGAAAAACATCACGGGGTGGTGCGCATTGTATGGGTGTGTGTTACATTACATTCACTAGTAGGAGTGAGAAAAACATCACGGGGTGGTGCGCATTGTATGGGTGTGTGTTACATTACATTCACTAGTAGGAGTCAGAAAAACATCACGTGGTGGTGAGCATTGTATGGGTGTGTGTTACATTACATTCACTAGTAGGAGTGAGAAAAACATCACGGGGTGGTGCGCATTGTATGGGTGTGTGTTACATTACATTCACTAGTAGGAGTGAAAAAAACATCACGGGGTGGTGCGCATTGTACGGGTGTGTGTTACATTACATTCACTAGTAGGAGTGAGAAAAACATTATGGGGTGGTGCGCATTGTACGGGTGTGTGTTACATTACATTCACTAGTAGGAGTGAGAAAAACATCACGGGGTGGTGCGCATTGTATGGGTGTGTGTTACATTACATTCACTAGTAGGAGTGAGAAAAACATCACGGGGTGGTGCGCATTGTATGGGTGTGTGTTACATTACATTCACTAGTACGAGTGAGAAAAACATCACGGGGTGGTGCGCATTGTATGGGTGTGTGTTACATTACATTCACTAGTAGGAGTCAGAAAAACATCACGGGTTGGTGCGCATTGTATGGGTGTGTGTTACATTACATTCACTAGTAGGAGTGAGAAAAACATCACGGGGTGGTGCGCATTGTA